>NC_034191.2:35164496-35179496 GCF_002021735.2 Oncorhynchus kisutch
ATATTAGTAGTAGTAGTAGCAGTAATAGTAGTAGTAGCAGCAGTAGTAGTAGTAGTAGTAGTACCAATAGTAGTAGCAGTAGTAGCAGTAGTAGTAGTAGCAGCAGTAGTGGTAATAATAGAATTAGTAGTAGTAGTAGTAGTAGCGGTAGTAGTGGTAGTAGTAGTAATATTAGTAGTTGTAGTACTGTAGTAGTGGCAGTAGCAGTAGTAATAGTAGTATTAGCAGCTGTTGTAGTAGTAATATTATTATTAGTAGTAGCAGCAGTAGTATTAGTATTAGTAGCAGTAGTAGTATTAGTAGTAGTAGTAGTAGTAGTAATAGCAGTAGTAGTACTAGTAGTAGTAGTAGTAGTAGTAGTAGTTGTTGTTGTAGTAGTAGTAGTAGTAGTAGTAGTAGTAGTAGTAGTAGTACATGTAATAATAGTAGTAGTAGTTGTAATAGTAGTACCAACAGCAGCTGCAGGAAGAGGAGGAGGAAGTAGAGGAGGAGGTCTGGACCAGTTGATAGTCTAAATACAAACAGTGTTTCTCTTACATCCAACATTCTGTGAATGATATGGAGTAGTAATGACAATGGAAGTTGATATAAATATTGTACTTCAGCTTTCTGTATGGCCTGTCTGTATGCCCTTTTCCAGAGAACACTGCCTGAGGCACTGCTTCCGCTCCACATGTCAGTCAGACAAACACAGCAGCTCACCTCACATTCATCATCATAATCCAAATGTCATGTCATGTTCTCCAGTGCAGAAAATCATGTCTCCAATTAAGTCATTTTTATTGTGATTATTATACAAAAGCATACTGATGAGTATTATGTTATACTGTATAGCCTTTTATCCTCCTATTGTGTCTGTGTGTGTGTGTGCGTGCGTGCGTGCATGTGTGTGTGTTCATGCATGTACGCTCGTTTGTGTGTCTGTGTGTGTAACCATGTCTGCATATGTGTGTGTGGATGTGTGTGTATCCTGAGGTGAAGTTCCCTCACATGCAAACAGGAACAATGGGTGAGTGTGCCAGCCCAGTGTGCCAGCCCAGCGTGCCAGCCCAGCATGCCAGGAGACACCAGAAGCAACAGGGAAGCTATGAATACTGGCACAGGGCCAAGGAGAGGGCACAGTGTAGCTCTCAACACACGCACTTACACTCTTCATCTCACCTCACCCAGCACTCAACATCAACACACATACATTCTTACACAAACACACACACACACCTCCTCATATGTGTACTGTATTAATGTTAGAGTGCTAATACAAATACACACTTCGATTCAGATTGTGTTTGTCTTATAGGACCCTGTGATCAGGAGGATCTGTGTGTAGTTCCTATCTGCTGGGTTCTATCCTGAACGTTCTACTACTGGGGTTCTGTCTGACGTTCTCTTGTCCTGAGTGCTTGAGTACGTTCACATATGTGTGTGTTGGGAACAGGGAGTGTGTGTGTTGGGAACAGGGAGTGTGTGTGCTGGGAACAGGGAGTGTGTGTGTTGGGAACAGGGAGTGTGTGTGCTGGGAACAGGGAGTGTGTGTGTTGGGAATAGGGAGTGTGTGTGTTGGGAACAGGGAGCATGTGTGTTGGGAATAGGGAGTGTGTGTGTTGGGAACAGGGAGCATGTGTGTTGGGAACAGGGAGTGTGTGTGTTGGGAACAGGGAGTGTGTGTGCTGGAGGCGGGGCAGCCAGGCCATGGTTTTCCACTCAGAGTAGAGAGTGAGGCCTTCTCCTGACAGACTCACAGCCATATAAACTCAGCAAAAAAAGAAATGTCCTCTCACTGTCAACTGCGTGTATTTTCAGCAAACTTAACATGTGTAAATATTTGTATGAACATAACAAGATTCAACAACTGAAACATAAACTGAACAAGTTCCACAGACATGTGACTAATAGAAATGGAATAATGTGTCCCTGAAGAAAGAGGGGGTCAAAATCAAAAGTAACAATCAGTATCTGGTGTGGCCACCAGCTGCATTAAGTACTGCAGTGCATCTCCTCCTCGTGGACTGCACCAGATTTGCCAGTTCTTGCTGTGAGATGTTACCCCACTCTTCCACCAAGGCATCTGCAAGTTCCCTGACATTTATGGGGGGAATGGCCCTCACCCTCCAATCCAACAGGTCCCAGACGTGCTCAATGGGATTGAGATCCAGGTTCTTTGCTGGCCATGGCAGAACACTGACATTCCTGTCTTACAGGAAATCACGCACAGAACGAGCAGTATGGCTGGTGGCATTGTCATGTTGGAGGGTCACGTCAGGATGAGCCTGCAGGAAGGGTACCACATGAGGGAGGAGGATGTCTTCCCTGTAACGCACAGCGTTGAGATTGCCTGCAATGACAACAAGCTCAGTCCGATGATGCTATGACACCGCCCCAGACCATGACGAACCCTCCACCTCCAAATCGATCCCACTCCAGAGTATTGGCCTCGGTGTGAACACATTCCTTTGACAATAAAAGCGAATCTGACCATCACCCCTGGTGAGACAAAACCGCGACTCGTCAGTGAAAAGCACTTTTTGCCAGTCCTGTCTGGTTCAGCGATGGTGGGTTTGTGCCCCTAGGAAACGTTGCCGGTGATGTCTGGTGAGGACCTGCCTTACAACAGGCCTACAAGCTTCTGTCAGCCTCTCTCAGCCTATTGCGGACAGTCTGAGCACTGATGGAGGAATGTGCGTTCCTGGTGTAACTCAGGCAGTTGTTGTTGCCATCCTGTACCTGTCCCGCAAGTGTGATTTTTGGATGTACCCGATCCTGTGCAGGTGTTGTTACACGTGGTCTGCCACTGCGAGGACGATCAGCTCTCTGTCCTGTGTCCCTGTAGCGCTGTCTTGGGCGTCTCACAGTACGGACAATTTATTGCCCTGGCCACATCTGCAGTACTCATGCCTCCTTGCAGCATGCCTAAGGCACGTTCGCGCAGATGAGCAGGGACCCTTTCTTTTGGTGTTTATTCAGAGTCAGTAGAAAGGACTCTTTAGTGTGACCTTAATTGCCTACCGTCTGTAACCTGTTAGTGTATTAACGACCGTTCCACAGGTGCATGTTCATTAACTGTTTATGGTTCATTGAACAAGCATGGGAAACAGTGTTTAAACCCTTTACAATGAAGATCTGTGAAGTTATTTAGATTTTTACAAATTATCTTTGAAAGACGGTCCTGAAAAAAGGCTGTTTCTTTTTTTTCTGAGGGTATGTGTGTGTGTGTGTGTGTGTGTGTGTGTGTGTGTGTGTGTGTGTGTGTGTGTGTGTGTGTGTGTGTGTGTGTGTGTGTGTGTGTGTGTGTGTGTGTGTTTGTGTGTGTGTGTGTGTGTGAAGGGTGGGTGGGTGGGTGGGTGGGTGGGTGAAGAGTGCGTGAAGAGTGTGTGTGAAGTGTGTGTGTTTCTTTTTCAAATCACATGAATATTAACACATGATAATGAAGGCCTGACCCCTTCTCTTCTCTTTCACACACTCCCTCTCACCCTCTGTCCGTCTCTTCCTGTGTCAATCCAAACCAGATGCCCCAGGTCGTGTAGTGTGGACCAGGGTGGGACGGGGTGGGGGTGTCAGGACATGGGGCTACTAGGCTGGGGGCAGCGGGAGTTCTGTGACCGGGAGTCAATCAACAGGGGGCACGGGTCATTAATTTGCTGTCCTTTGTTTTGTCAGTTTGTTTTCACGAGGCCCTCGCTTGCTGAAAGTAAATGCAGTCAGGCTGAAAATTGTCTGCTCTGCAGCATGCCCCCTCTCACCACCACCCCTCTACTCAGCATGAGCAGCCCTAGGGGTAGGGGAGAGGAGGGGAGGCAAAGGGGCACAGGTCCACCCCACTTTCCCTTGTACCAGCTACTTTGGCCAAGATTGATCACAGATCACCAGGTAGAATCCTCTCACTGTTTCTCTCTCTCACTCTCTTCCTTTGTCCTTCTCCTTCTCTCTGTCTTTCTCTGTCTCTGTCTCAAATAAATATGTCTGCACACTCACACATTCAGAAAGACAGAGACAGAGAGAGACAGAGATGGAGACAGAGACAGAGAGAGACAGAGAGAGAGACAGAGATAGATAGAAAAAGAGAGAGAGAAACAGACAGCGACAGAGAGAGAGAGAGAGAGAGAGAGGGAGAGACTGAGAGAGAGAGAAACAGACAGAGAGATAGAGACAGAGACAGAGATACCCACTAATTATCAAAATCCAGAAAAGAGCTGTTAAATTCTACAACCACCTAAAAGGAAGCGATTCACAAACCTTCCATAACAAAGCCATCACCTACAGAGAGATGAACCTGGAGAAGAGTCCCCTAAGCAAGCTGGTCCTGGGGCTCTGTTCACAAACACAAACACACAATACAGAGCCCCAGGACAGCAGCACAATTAGACCCAACCAAATCATGAGAAAACAAAAAGATAACTACTTAACACATTGGAAAGAATTAACAAAAAAACAGAGCAAACTAGAATGCTATTTGGCCCTACACAGAGAGTACACAGCGGCAGAATACCTGACCACTGTGACTGACCCAAAATTAAGGAAAGCTTTGACTATGTACAGACTCAGTGAGCATAGCCTTGCTATTGAGAAAGGCCGCCGTAGGCAGACATGGCTCTCAAGAGAAGACAGGCTATGTGCTCACTGCCCACAAAATGAGGTGGAAACTGAGCTGCACTTCCTAACCTCCTGCCCAATGTATGACCATATTAGAGAGACATATTTCCCTCAGATTACACAGATCCACAAAGAATTCGAAAACAAATCCAATTTTGAAAAACTCCCATATCTACTGGGTGAAATTCCACAGTGTGCCATCACAGCAGCAAGATTTGTGACCTGTTGCCACGAGAAAAGGGCAACCAGTGAAGAACAAACACCATTGTAAATACAACCCATATTTATGCTTATTTATTTTATCTTGTGTCCTTTACCATTTGTACATTGTTAGAACACTGTATATATATATAATATGACATTTGTAATGTCTTTACTGTTTTAATTTTTGTTGTTTTTCACTTTATATATTCACTTTGTATGTTGTCTACCTCACTTGCTTTGGCAATGTTAACACATGTTTCCCATGCCAATAAAGCCCTTGAATTGAATTGAATTGAATTGATATAGGAAGACAGAGAGAGACAGAGACAGAGAAAGACACAGAGATAATGTCTTTATTGTTTTGAAACTTCTGTATGTGTAATGTTTACTTTTAATTTTTATTGTTTATTTCACTTTATATATTCAGTTTATATATTATGTACCTCACTTGCTTTGGCAATGTTTCCCATGCCAATAAAGCCCTTGAATTGAATTGAATTGAATTGAAAGAGACAGAAAGATAGAGAGAGAGAAACAGACAGAGAAACAGACAGAGAAACAGACCGAAAGACAGAGAGAGAGACAGACAGAGAGAGAGAAACAGACAGAGAGAGAGAGAGACTGAGAGAGAGAGAAACAGACAGAGAAACAGACAGAAAGACAGAGAGAGAGAGACAGAGAGAGAGACAGAGAGAGAGAGAAACAGACAGAGAGACAGAGAGAGAGAGAAACAGACAGAGAGATAGAGAGAGAGAAAAAGACAGAGAGACAGAGAGAGAGAAACAGACAGAGAGAGAGAAACAGAGAGATAGAAAGACAGAGAGGGAGACAGAGAGAGACAGAGAAAGAGACAGAAAGACAGAGAGAGAAACAGATAGAGAGACAGAGAGAGAGAGAGAGAGAGACTGAGAGAGAAAAATACAGCGAGATAGAGAGACAGAGAGAGACAGAGAGAGAGAGAAACAGACAGAGAGACAGAGAAAGAGACAGAAAGACAGAGAGAGAAACAGACAGAGAGACAGAGAAACTTCTGTATGTGTGACTGTTAATTTGTATTGTTTATTTCACTTTATATATTCACTTTATATATTATCTACCTCACTTGCTTTGGCAATGTTAACACATGTTTCCCATGCCAATAAAGCCCTTGAATTGAATTGAATTGAATTGAGATAAAAAGACAGAGAGGGAGACAGAGAGAGACAGAGACAGAAAGACAGAGAGAGACTGAGAGAGAGAGAAACAGACAGAGACAGAGAGAGAGAGAGAGAGAGAGAGACTGAGAGAGAGAGAAACAGACAGAGAGATAGAGACAGAGAGACAGAGAGACAGAGATATAGGAAGACAGAGAGAGACAGAGACAGAGAAAGACACAGAGAGAATGTCTTTATTGTTTTGAAACTTCTGTATGTGTAATGTTTACTTTTAATTTTTATTGTTTATTTCACTTTATATATTCAGTTTATATATTATGTACCTCACTTGCTTTGGCAATGTTTCCCATGCCAATAAAGCCCTTGAATTGAATTGAAAGAGACAGAAAGACAGAGAGAGAGAAACAGACAGAGAAACAGACAGAGAAACAGACCGAAAGACAGAGAGAGAGACAGACAGAGAGAGAGAGAAACAGACAGAGAGAGAGAGAGAGACTGAGAGAGAGAGAGAAACAGACAGAGAAACAGACAGAAAGACAGACAGAGAGAGAGAGAGACAGAGAGAGAGAGAAACAGACAGAGAGACAGAGAGAGAGAGAAACAGACAGAGAGATAGAGAGAGAGAAACAGACAGAGAGAGAGAAACAGACAGAGACAGAGAGAGAGAGACAGAGAGATAGAAAGACAGAGAGGGAGACAGAGAGAGACAGAAAGACAGAGAGAGAGAGAGAGAGAGAGAGACTGAGAGAGAAAAAGACAGCGAGATAGAGAGAGACAGAGAGAGACAGAGAGAGAGAGAAACAGACAGAGACAGAGAAAGAGACAGAAAGACAGAGAGAGAAACAGACAGAGAGACAGAGAAACTTCTGTATGTGTGACTGTTAATTTGTATTGTTTATTTCACTTTATATATTCACTTTATATATTATCTACCTCACTTGCTTTGGCAATGTTAACACATGTTTCCCATGCCAATAAAGCCCTTGAATTGAATTGAATTGAATTGAGATAAAAAGACAGAGAGGGAGACAGAGAGAGACAGAGACAGAAAGACAGAGAGAGACTGAGAGAGAGAGAAACAGACAGGGAGACAAAGAGAGACAGAGAGAGACAGAGACAGAGAGATAAAAAGACAGAGAGGGAGACAGAGAGTGAGAGAAACAGACAGAGAGACAGAGAGAGAGAGATAGAAAGAGAGAGAGAGAAACAGACAGCGACAGAGAGAGAGACAGAGAGATAGAAAGACAGAAAGACAGAGAGATAGAGAGAGAGATACAGACAGAGAGATAGACAGAGAGAGAGAGAAACAGACAGAGAGAGAGAGAAACAGACAGAGAGTGAGAGAAACAGACAGAGAGAGATAAAAAGAGAGAGAGAGAAACAGACAGCGACAGAGAGAGAGACAGAGAGATAGAAAGACAGAGAGACACAGAGAGAGAGAGAGAGACAGCGAGAGAGAGACAGAGAGAGAGAGAAACTATGCTAATTTGGTATAGAGCAGACCTAACTCACTCCATTAAATTAATCAAAACAGGAACATTCTACATTTGGCTAGAAATTCAAAAGGAAATTATCCTAACAGAGAAAAATGTCCTCCTGTGTGCTACCTATACCCCCCCACTAGAATCCCCATACTTTAATGAAGACAGCTTCTCCATCCTGGAGGGGGAAATCAATCATTTCCAGGCCCAGGGACATGTACTAGTCTGTGGCGACCTAAATGCCAGAACCGGACAAGAACCTGACACCCTCAGCATACAGGGGGACAAACACCTGCCTGGAGGTGACAGCATTCCCTCCCACATATGCCCCCCTAGGCACAACTATGACAACACAACCAACAAAAACGGGTCACAACTCCTGCAGCTCTGTCGCACGCTGGGTATGTACATAGTCAATGGTAGGCTTCGAGGGGACTCCTATGGTAGGTACACCTATAGCTCATCTCTTGGCAGTAGTACTGTAGACTACTTTATCACTGACCTCAACCCAGAGTCTCTCAGAGCGTTCACAGTCAGCCCACTGACACCCCTATCAGACCACAGCAAAATCACAGTCTACTTAAACAGAGCAATACTCAATCATGAGGCATCAAAGCCAAAGGAACTGTGTAACATTAAGAAATGCTATAGATGGAAGGAATGCAGTTTGGAAACCTACCAAAAAACAATTAGGCAACAACAAATTCAATCCCTTTTAGACAATTTCCTGGGTAAAACGTTCCACTGTAATAGTGAAGGTGTAAACTTGGCAGTAGAAAATCTTAACAGTATATTTGACCTCTCAGCTTCCCTATCAAATCTCAAAATCTCAAATAGAAAACCGAAGAAAATGAACAATAATGACAAATGGTTTGATGAAGAATGCAAAAATCTAAGAAAGAAATTGAGAAACCTGTCCAACCAAAAACATAGAGACCCGGAAAACCTGAGTCTACGCATTCACTATGGTGAATCACTAAAACAATACAGAAATACACTACGGAAAAAGAAGGAACAGCATGTCAGAAATCAGCTCAATGTAATTGAAGAATCCATAGACTCTAACCACTTCTGGGAAAATTGGAAAACACTAAACAAACAGCAACACAAAGAATTATCTATCCAAAATGGAGATGAATGGGTAAACCACTTCTCCAATCTTTTTGGCTCTATAACAAAGAATAAAGAGCAAAAACATATACATGATCAAATACAAATCTTAGAATCAACTATTAAAGACTACCAGAACCCACTGGATTCTCCAATTACATTGAATGAGTTACAGGACAAAATAAAAACCCTCCAACCCAAAAAGGCCTGTGGTGTTGATGGTATCCTCAATGAAATTATCAAATATACAGACAACAAATTCCAATTGGCTATACTAAAACTCTTTAACATCATCCTTAGCTCTGGCATCTTCCCTAATATTTGGAACCAAGGACTGATCAGCCCAATCCACAAAAGTGGAGACAAATTTGACCCCAATAACTACCGTGGAATATGCGTCAACAGTAACCTTGGGAAAATCCTCTGCATTATCATTAACAGCAGACTCGTACATTTCCTCAATGAAAACAATGTACTGAGCAAATGTCAAATTGGCTTTTTACCAAATTACCATACAACAGACCATGTATTCACCCTGCACACCCTAATTGACAATCAAACAAACCAAAACAAAGGCAAAGTCTTCTCATGCTTTGTTGATTTCAAAAAAGCCTTCGACTCAATTTGGCATGAGGGTCTGCTATACAAACTGATGGAAAGTGGTGTTGGGGGTAAAACATACGACATTATAAAATCCATGTACACAAACAACAAGTGTGCGGTTAAAATTGGCAAAAAACACACACATTTCTTCACACAGGGTCGTGGGGTTAGACAGGGATGCAGCTTAAGCCCCACCCTCTTCAACATATATATCAACGAATTGGCAAGGACACTAGAAAAGTCTGCAGCACCCGGCCTCACCCTACTAGAATCCAAAGTCAAATGTCTGCTGTTTGCTGATGATCTGGTGCTTCTGTCACCAACCAAGGAGGGCCTACAGCAGCACCTAGATCTTATGCTCAGATTCTGTCAGACCTGGGCCCTGACAGTAAATCTCAATAAGACCAAAATAATGGTGTTCCAAAAAAGGTCCAGTCAACAGGACCACAAATACAAATTCTATCTAGACACTGTTGCCCTAGAGCACACAAAAAACTATACATACCTTGGCCTAAACATCAGCGCCACAGGTAACTTCCACAAAGCTGTGAACGATCTGAGAGACAAGGCAAGAAGGGCATTCTATGCCATCAAAAGGAACATAAATTTCAACATACCAATTAGGATTTGGCTAAAAATACTTGAATCAGTCATATAGCCCATTGCCCTTTATGGTTGTGAGGTCTGGGGTCCGCTCACCAACCAAGACTTCACAAAATGGGACAAACACCAAATTGAGACTCTGCACGCAGAATTCTGCAAAAATATCCTCTGTGTACAACGTAGAACACCAAATAATGCATGCAGAGCAGAAGGAGCCCCAGGACAGCAGCACAATTAGACCCAACCAAATCATGAGAAAACAAAAAGATAATTACTTGACACATTGGAAAGAATTAACAAAAAAACTGAGCAAACTAGAATGCTATTTGGCCCTACACAGAGAGTACACAGCGGCAGAATACCTGACCACTGTGACTGACCCAAAATTAAGGAAAGCTTTGACTATGTACAGACTCAGTGAGCATAGCCTTGCTATTGAGAAAGGCCGCCGTAGGCAGACATGGCTCTCAAGAGAAGACAGGCTATGTGCTCACTGCCCACAAAATGAGGTGGAAACTGAGCTGCACTTCCTAACCTCCTGCCCAATGTATGACCATATTAGAGAGACATATTTCCCTCAGATTACACAGATCCACAAAGAATTCGAAAACAAATCCAATTTTGAAAAACTCCCATATCTACTGGGTGAAATTCCACAGTGTGCCATCACAGGAGCAAGATTTGTGACCTGTTGCCACGAGAACAGGGCAACCAGTGAAGAACACACACCATTGTAAATACAACCCATATCTATGCTTATTTATTTTATCTTGTGTCCTTTACCATTTGTACATTGTTAAAACACTGTATATATATATAATGTGACATTTGTAATGTCTTTATTGTTTTGAAACTTCTGTATGTGTGATGTTTACTGTTAATTTTTATTGTTTATTTCACTTTATATATTCACTTTAGATATTATCTACCTCACTTGCTTTGGCAATGTTAACACATGCCAATAAAGGCCTTGAATTGAATTGAATTGAATTGAACTGAGAGAGAGACTGAGAGAGAAACAGACAGAGAGTGAGAGAGACAGAGACAGAGAAAGAGACAGCATCGGTCATGATACCTCTCTACCTCTCTAACTGATCTGTACTGTAGGTGGACAGTAAACAGCTCACCTGGTTTACCTCTTTGATGTAGCAGCCTCTTAACATTATCATTGCCTCTTAACATTATCACTGCCTCTTAACATTATCACTGCCTCTTAACATTATCACTGCCTCTTAACATGATCACTGCCTCTTAACATCTACACATGGCCCACAACACAGCCCAGACCACTGCTAAACAACACACTGTCGTAATTGGTGAGTTTGTGTGTGTGTGTGTGTGTGTGTGTGTGTGTGTGTGTGTGTGTGTGTGTGTGTGTGTGTGTGTGTGTGTGTGTGTGTGTGTGTGTGTGTGTGTGTGTGTGTGTGTGTGTGTGCGTGTCCACTGATAAACTGCCCACTGTGTCCACTGAGAAATCTGTCATGATACATTATCACTATCTGTCATGATACATTAGCCCTATCTGTCACTATGCGTTATCGCTATCTGTCATGATACATTACCGCTATCTGTCATGATACATTATCGGTATCTGTCATGATACATTAGCGCTATCTGTCATGATACATTAGCGCTATCTGTCATGATACATTATCCCTATCTGTCACTATGCGTTATCGCTATCTGTCGTGATGCATTGTCGCTATCTGTCATGATACATTATCGGTATCTGTCATGATACATTATCGCTATCTGTCATGGTACATTACCAACAATCCTATCTGAAACCTGCCAAAACATGGTTGTTTTCTTCTCCAACCACAACATTAGGAGTTAGACTTGTAAGTTGAGAATGTCTGTGGAGCTGCCAGTAGTCCAGCGTAATACCAGCCTTCCGTTTCCCTGCCACCAGGCCAGCTAGCTCTGGGGGACACGGCAGCAGCAACTGCTGCACACTGAACCAATAAAAGTGAAAATGTGTTGAGTAGAAGCCATTTCAGGTCCGGTTACACCCTGTAGACGTCTGCCTAGCTCGGCCATGGAATTCCCACCTCTGCTCTGCCGCACGCCAGAGTCCTTCAGAGTACTTGGACCACAATGCACTGCTCAGTGGTTACAGGCTCAGCGGACGCAAGCGGCGACGCTCGCGCTCCTCCACACCCGTCAGAGAGAACAAGGGAGACAGGGAGGCATGGAGAGTGAGAAATGGAGGGATGGAAAGGGGGGCAGAGATTTAGAGGGTGTTGGCTCAGCTTGAGACCTGGCGGTTGGGGTGTTGGGGTGGTGGTGTTGGCGGGGGCAGCAGATCAGGAACACTCTCTATGCTATGGCAGTGAGGGGGAGGGGGTGCAGGTCAATGTGAGTCTGAGACAATGTGACTCCCAGA
This sequence comes from Oncorhynchus kisutch, assembly GCF_002021735.2. NCBI lineage: Eukaryota > Metazoa > Chordata > Actinopteri > Salmoniformes > Salmonidae > Oncorhynchus > Oncorhynchus kisutch. The sequence goes on from NC_034191.2 coordinate 35,176,625, forward strand.
TGTGGGTTTGGGCCTCTGGAGTACCCCCCACCACCCCATACCCACATTAGGCTCAAATGAATGTATTACTTTCTAGAGCTGGGAAGTGTCGATGGGGTCAGACAGTGTGTGTGTGAGTGTGTGTGTGTGTGTGTGTGTACACCGCCAAGGGGTCCAGGGTTCCAGGCCTGTTATAATGCAGCCTCATGGCTACAGAGGGATGGTGGAATGGGGGGGTGATGGGAAGAGGGAGAGGGGGGCAGCAGATTGAGCATGGAGGATATTACTGAGCGAGAAAGAGTGGGGAGGAAGGGAGGGAGGGCAGGAGGGATGCAGAGGGGCATATTTCACAGGAGGACCCCTGCAGAGAGCTGTGTACCCACATTGTTATGAGTGCACAGATCTTATGCCTGTAAAAATACCAGCGCTCCACTCAGCAGCCCAGCACAAAGGAGGGCCCTCTCGCTTTGTTACCCTCTCTGAAAACGCCAAATGACATCAGCCTCCCCTCTCCTCTTCTCTGTTCTCTTTTTTCTCTCTCTCCATCTCTCTTAAGTTCTGTTCTTACTTCTCACTTTCTGTCTCTCTCCCTCACTTTCTCCCGCCCTCCCGAGCTGTGTAGTAATGGTGCTGTAATTCCTCTGTCCGTGTCAGAGTGCTGGGAGGCTGTGCTGTAGCCAGATGAAGCTGCGAGTCGACTAACGTTTCACAACATGTAATTAAGGCCTAAGTAGCGAGGTCACTGCAGCATGGCCTGGTGGCTCACCCCCATCACCCCTCTCCCCCCTCTCTCACCCCTCCAAGGCCCAGCCCGAATATCAGTGTCTGTCTGTCTCTGCTCTCTCTCTCTCTCTCTCTCTCTCTCTCACACACACACACTTTCTTTCCTATTCTCTCCCTCCCGCTCTCTCTCTCTCTTTCTCTATACCACCCTCCCTCCCTCTTTTTCTCTCCCTCTCTCCCAAATGAGGCACTGCAGCTCCAGCTGTTTCAAATATCCACACCATCTCATTTAGATAAAGCCGGGGCCCAGAAAGCATGGAAATGATGCGGCGGGCCTTTATAGAAACTTTAATGGAATTGTAGTTTCTCCTCTTATAAATGGTTAATTGAAATGCCGGAGGGTAGCCCGGCTTGAAGGTCCATAAAAAATCTCAGAATAGAAGTTTATAGGGGTTGTCTATGTACATAATTAAACCCTTCAGGCACTTTTAAAAATCTGTAAAATAAATGGTTATGCAAGAATAGCCTGCTGCGTGTAGAGAGAGGGAGATAGGGAGAGAGAGAGAGAGAGAGAGAGAAAGTGAGAGAGAGAGGACCCGGGTGAGTGCTGCTGGGCGGGTGAGTCGGTAGGGCCAGTTGCCTGGGCCTCGATGGGCTCTCTCCGGACAAGAATGAGAAAGCCATTAGAACAGTGAGAGGATTGCAAGCAGCACACAAATCACTGGCCTTACTGACACCTCTGGGACGCCTTCACGGTGGCTGACAAGACCAATACACTGCTGCTGCATTCTGCTGCCTCCCTGAAAACACACACACAAGGAGGAGGGAAAGAAAAGAGCTCCATTGACATTTTTGAGTGAGGAAAAAAAGGAAGAATGAGGGAGAGGAGAAGACGATGTAGAGAAAGGAAGGAAGGAAGGAAGGCAAGGTTTCTTCTTCTCCTCCTATTCTTATTCTCCTTCTCCTTCTTCTTCTTCTTTTTCTTCTTCTCCTTCTTCTTCTTCCTTTTCTTCTTCTCCTTCTTCTTCTCCTTCTTCTTCTCCTTCTTCTTCTTCTTCCTTTTCTTCTTCTCCTTCTCCTTCTCCTTCTCCTTCTCCTTCTCCTTCTCCTTCTCCTTCTCCTTCTCCTTCTCCTTCTCCTTCTCCTTCTCCTTCTCCTTCTCCTTCTCCTTCTCCTTCTCCTTCTCCTTCTCCTTCTCCTTCTTCTTCTTCCTTTTCTTCTTCTCCTTCTTCTTCTTCTTCCTTTTCTTCTCCTCCTTCTTCTTCTCCTTCTCCTTCTCCCTTTTCTTCTTCTCCTTCTTCTTCTTCTTCCTTTTCTTCTTCTCCTTCTTCTTCTTCTTCTTCCTTTTCTTCTTCTTCTTCTTCTTCTTCTTCACCTTCTTCTTCTTCTTCTTCTTCTTCTTCTTCTTCTCCTCCTTGTGACCTTGCTGTGGTTAAATGAGTTTGTACCCTTTTTCTTCTTAATGGAAATGTGTGTGTTTCTGGATCACTGTGATCCCAGGGGTTAATTGCTTGAAACGGTCTGTGCTACACTGGCTGTGGGGTGCGGGGGGTGGGGGGGGACCAGCAACAACAGTGTTGTGGGGCGAAAGGAGGTCTGAGGATCATGAATCTGTGTATGTGCGTGTGTGTGCGTATGTGTGTGTGTCGTGTGTATGCTCTTGCATGCATCTGCGGGCCTATATATTTATCAATATTTGCATGTCAGCCAACAACATCTACGTGTGTCTACTTCTATGTGATGTCTATATCTCTTTGAGTTGCTCAGTAACCTCTGTCTGTTTCTGTGTGTGAAGGAGAGAGAGAGGGAGAGAGAGAGAGAGAGAGGGAGAGTGTTGGACAGAGACAGACAGAGAGAGGGTAGTGCTGCTAGCTGATGATAAATGATAGTGCTAGCAGCAGATAACCCTCCAGGAGGCTCCAGAGATCAGCGGGGCCAAATTCTGGAACTCCCCACTGACCGGGGCCCAACACTGGCAGCTCTGTCTGTTTGTTTTCTCTGCTGGCTCTATGGTTCTCTCCCCCTCTGGTCAGCCTCCGTGATAGAGGAGCAGCCCCTCTCCACCTCACCGTGGGCAGCACACCGACGCACCGCTCCCGGCGCCAGCCAGTCGCAGGAGCCCCCCTCCATGGGAGGTTTGTGGAGGATATGGGGGAGGAGGACATTTTTC
>NC_034191.2:35186996-35306996 GCF_002021735.2 Oncorhynchus kisutch
CACCTGTCACCTCTTCACCTCCTCGTCGCTATCTTTCCACATTTCTGTCTTTCTTTCATCCTTTCTTTCTTAATTTCGTTTCGCCCTCTATCTGCCTTTTCAGCCCAGATAAGTCATTGTGCAAGTCTTGTGGAATGTACACAGGCCACATATCTAGAAGGCTCTGCTATTGTTCTGTTTGTGACACAGCACACCTCTCTTTCTTCCCTCTCTCCCTTCCCTCTTGGATGTGAGCGACAGAGGAAAGCTGTCATGGCAGAGTGATAAACAGCCTCTCGGAGAGGAGGAGAGATGGAGGGAGGAAGAAAAGAGAGAAAATCCTGAGACAATATTTGATGATGATTCATCGTAGTTCACACCACTGAAGAGAGAAATGGACTTAGTGACCTAGTCAAGGGGAGAGCAGGTGTGACTGCGTGCTGATATGGAGAGAGAGAGAGAGATCCTTAATTTGCCTAATGGCATGTCTCAATGGTATCCATATTAGGAAGTTGTTAGATGTCGGACAAAACTCCCTCAGTTGTCACTATTGAGTTTCCATAGAAGATGTGACTTTAGTGACTTTTACTTATTATTTAACTTAAATTCCCATTATTAACAACGAAAGCAACAGACAGAAAACATATCCCCACATTTTCAAAGCCTCAGTGCACTCAAGTTATCCATTAAAGCCCAGGATGATAGGTGGAACAGAATGACCCATTTGGGTTCGGCCAATTAGAATGTCCCTGAGGTGTATATCCCAGCCCTGGGGACCAATGACAGAGAGTGATGAAGAGAGAGCCGGAGACAGACACACAGAGCCCTATTGGGCCCCCAGAGGACTCATCATATTAAAACCATACTTATGTTGGCAGATAGATGGATGGAGAATATTTTACATGGAGAATACCCATGGAGAGGGGGAAGAGAGAGAGAGAGAGAGAGATGGATGGATAAGGAAAGTTTGAGAAAGAAAGATGTTTTGGGACCATGTTTTGAGTGGTACATGTTGAGTACTGAGGGAGAGGGGCAGTGAGATGGAGAGAATAGACAGAGGGAAGTGGGGAGACAGAGAGGCATGAATATATTCTGGAAAGTTCCAGAAAGAGAAACACTATTTGTCTTTCGAGTTTAGAGGTATGGTTTAAGGCAATATATTTAATGGAAAAGCAAGAATCTGTCTGACGGGTGGCAATGATGATGACTTCACTCCCTGGCAGCTGGCAGCAAAGTAGCATTTAAGCACTCCCCTTCATTCTATTGTCGCCTCTGCGTCAGATGCCATTGAAAGAGAGTGGAGAGGAGAAACAGAGAGGGGAGTGAGAGAAAAGACGGGAGAGAGCAAAAGGTGAGCGCTAGTGTGAAGGTGCAGAGCAGCGTGATGCGATCCGAGATAGCAGCTGAGTGAGTGAGCGCCATGGTGGGGGGGGGGTTGGAGGGGGGGGGGGGGGGGGGGGGGGTTGGAGAGTTCACTAAAACTCTCTCTCTCCCTAATCGCTCAATGAGTCCATGAAATACGCTCTGCTCCTCCCGCCCTCACCCCCTCCTCCCCATTCATACTTTCTGGAGACGATGAGCAGAGGGAGGGAGGGAGGGAGGTTGTGGTTTTTGGTGTTTTGAATCCTTTTTCAGTTGCCGCACACCTGTAGGGTGTAAGAGGGTAGGACATCCATTTAACAATGTAACCTTATCTCCTGCTTTGTCAGTCCCTCTTTTCTTCTGCAGTGGATATGAACAAATTGTTCATTGTTCAGGTAGCAGGGCTGACAGGCTGAGGGGTTAGAGGAGAAAGGAAGCAGGGTAGTGGGCCTCTGCTCTGGCTTGGCAGTAGCCACAGAGATCAGGAGGGATTCCATGTGGAAGATTCTGTCCTTCTCACGGACACACCGTTAATGAAGAATGCACCTTTTGTTAGATGGGCAGATGTGTTCACACACACACACACACACACACACACACACACACACACACACACACACACACACACACACACTGGCCTTGTTTCAACCATTCCCACCACAAGCTCTCCTCATCTCATGCCTCAAGTGTTAGGCCAATGTGTGTGTGTGTGTGTGTGCGCGCGCGTGCGTTCGTGCGTGCGTGAACATGTGATTTGTCAGTTCATTTGTAATATTCTTTGTGAGTGTATGTAATATTTCCTCTCCATCGATGGTGGGTATTTATTCTATCATGTCTGTGTTTACAGTGTTGTCTCTGTATGTGACTGGCTCTGTTTGTAGTATGGTGTCAATTGCATTGTAGAATTGATTTGTGTGTGTTGTATTGTCCTGGGTCTTCCTCTGGGTCAGTTCATGTGCATTTGGTCTGTTTTCTCTAGATAATAGTATTTTAGAATGTAGCACTATCTGTCTGTGTGTGATGTCTGTGCCTATATCGTTTGTCAGCGCTCCCCTCTCTTCCCCTCTCCTCCCCACCCCTCTCTCCTCCTTTTCCTCTCTTCTCTGTCATGCAGATGGGGCTAAATTAGCTGGTGAGAATATCAGAACAGACAGATAGCCATGTCACTGACGCGTCCCAATAGAAAATACTTCTGCTTCCAATTATAGCCACAGAGTGATGATAAACTGTTGTGAGTGGCGGACAATAGTACACAGGCTGGGCTGGGCTCCTACCCTGGTGGGGGGAGAGGAGAGGGGTGGGGAGGGGGGTCAAGCAGGAAACAATGAGCTGTCCAGGGAAGAGTCCCACCACTGAATGGTAGAGAGGTTCTGTGGGATGAGTCACAAGGGAGATGGAGTGTATTTGATATTTTTAGGATCCTCTTCTCAGAGGATGTTGAACCATTGTCTGGGGCAGACATAGGGGAGTGGACACTACTGGGAAACTACACCGTTTCTAGCGGAAACATTTGCTGCTACAGTTGCTTCTCCAACTACAACAGTTTGCCCACTACTGCAGCGTTCACGCCAATGTGACCCAAACATGCAGCTAACCGGTGATCCAGTGTGTTTTTTATGGACATGCTCGAAGGGCACAGTCAGAGCGCCTCCAAACCAAACCCCAGCCTTGCCAGCGAGTGTGTGTGTGTGTGTGTGTGTGTGTGGTTTGGTTTGGTTTGGTTTTTCTATCCTTGTGGGGAGATTTTTAGGTTTAGGGGTTAGTTTTAGAATTAGGGATAGGGGTTAGGTTTAGGGTTAGGGTTTTGGGGCTTAAAGTTAGGGTTAAGGTTAGTGTTAGGGTTAGGGGTTATGGAAAATAGTATTTTGAATGGGAATAATTGTTTGGGTCCCCACAAGGATAGTAAAACAAACATGCGTGTGATCACATCAGCCAAATAACAGGGCTGGCCCCGCCAGGGCCCCCACTGTCAGCGCTGTGATCGATGGCCTCTGCTTTTGACTGCCTTCCCAGATTGGTCAGTGGTGAAGAGAGGAGCAAATATAGACCCTGTAAAAAAAGACAGAGGGGTCATCCCAACCAACCCCATCGCATCACTGACAGACAGATAGAGCAAGAGAGAGAACGAGGGAGTGAGAGAGAGAGAGGTAATGATGGAGAGAGAGAGATAGAAGGTAGTGTAGTGTAAAGCCCGGGCCTGTTGATTGCCAGTCTCTTTGATTCAGAAAGCAGACATGTCGTGCTGTTTTTTTCCCCTTTGTAACTCGTCCAGGAATCGGCGGCCTTGAGACAACGCTACATTTTAGTGATTGCAGCGCCGCAGCTGTGACCACAGGAATGCAGACTATCCGTCCTCCTCTCTCTCTCTCGCTCTCCTTTCTCCTTTCTCTCTCACTCTTTCGCTCCATCCATCTGTCTTCCTACCCTTGTCTTTCTATTCCCCCCATTTGTTTTCTTCTTTTCTCCCTTTCTCTCCCTCTCTCTGTTTACCCTGGGGGCTTGAGTCTGGCAACCCAGGGATATCTCTGATTAACACTGAGGCCTTGCTGCCAGGGGCCCTCTCTCTCTCTGTCCCCCCCCACACCTCTCTTCTTTTCTCCTCTCTCTCTCTCTCTCTCTCTCTCTCTCTCTCTCTCTCTCTCTCTCTCTCTCTCTCTCTGTCCGCCCCACACCTCTCTTCTTTTCTCCTCTCTCTCTCTCTCTCTCTCTCTCTCTCTCTCTCTCTCTCTCTCTCTCCCCATGTGTTCCTGGAATGAGGTTTGTTTAGTCTGGCCTGTCTAGGCCTCTAGGGGTCACTGTTCAGGGCTCACACACACAGACAGGTAGACAGACTCTCCCTTGTACGACACAGTGGTGATGACACATGGTGCCCTCCCTCCCCTCCTTTCCCTAGCCCTCCCTGTGCCGTCTCTGGCAGGAGAGGCTGGTTCATCCACAGACAGGCCAGTGTTTAGTCCACAGGAGGGGATAGTAAGCCTACCGCTGGGCCTGATACGGGATGAAGGGATGATAGAGGCCACTCAGATACACACATATGCACACAGTAATGCACCCGAATACACACACCAACACATCAACACACACACGCACAAACACACACACACCTGGGATGACGCAGCAAGCAAGTCCTCTGTCCTGAATGCTGTCGTACACACGCCTGTAATCTGACACTTAGAAACAGCGGCTCCACAGACTTCTTCCAATCCCTGCTATCTGTTTCTGTGAAACAGTCTAGATTGTCAGCCAATCAGCTGTCCTGAGGGACAAAGCTAGTTTATTTGGCAGAACACACACACACACACACATACACATACACATACACATACACATACACATACACATACACATACACATACACATACACATACACATACACATACACATACACATACACATACACATACACATACACATACATACACATACACATACACATACACATACACACACACACACACAGAGGAGAGGGGCTTATAGGCCTGTCTAACTCAAGAGCTTATTGTTGCCTCTCTCTCTCTGTGTCAAGCTGAGCTGACTGGGTGTACTTGACCCCTCACTCTCCCTCCCTCTCTCCCTCACTCTCCTCTCTTCTTTTCCTCCACTCCTCTCCTCTTCTGTGTGTGGTCCAGCCACCTGTCTCATATAGCCTGTAGTAATGGAGCTGTCAAATTCCAGTCCTACTCCTTGTGTGTGTGTGTGTGTGTGTGTGTGTGTGTGTGTGTGTGTGTGTGTGTGTGTGTGTGTGTGTGTGTGTGTGTGTGTGTGTGTGTGTGTGTGTGTGTGTGTGTGTGTGTGTGTGTGTGTGTGTGTGTGTGACTGGAGGGTATCTTATCCAGGGGCTGCTATCTGTACTTACCTGCCTGCCAGCCTGTCGTGGGCCTTCCTCTCTCTGGCCTGGCTGTCTGGTCCTGTACTTTACTTGGCTATAGGCTGCTACAGGCTGCTATAGGAGGCTGCTACATGCTGCTAAAGGCTGCTTTAGGAGGCTGCTACAGGCTGCTACAGGCTGTTACGGGCTGTTACGGCTGTTACGGGCTGTTACAGGCTGCTACAGGCTGCAACAGGCTGCTACAGGCTGCTATAGGAGGCTGCTACGTGCTGCTAAAGGCTGCTTTAGGAGGCTGCTACAGGCTGCTACAAGCTGCAACAGGCTGTTACGGGCTGTTACGGGCTGTTACAGGCTGTTACAGGCTGTTACAGGCTGTTACGGGCTGTTACAGGCTGCTACAGGCTGCTACAGGCTGCAACAGGCTGCTACAGGCTGCTATAGGAGGCTGCTACGTGCTGCTAAAGGCTGCTTTAGGAGGCTGCTACAGGCTGCTACAAGCTGCAACAGGCTGTTACGGGCTGTTACGGGCTGTTTCCAATGGCAAAGGGATTGTTGACGATTCGACACCAACACAAGTCTCCCAACAGTCTTAATTCTCCCCTCTCTGGCTGAGGTGTACAGCTGAAACTACCAACATGTTGTTCAGTGACATGGTTGTCCAGTGGTCCTCCAAAGAATGTAAAGTTAGGGATACTAGGTCCTGGCACAGGGAGAGGAGTGTGGTAGGATTCAGTCTCTTAGCCTGGTCCCAGATCTGTTTGTGCTGTGACGTGACAATGACCGTAGGAGTTGGCAAGGCAGCTGAAACAGATCTGGGACCAGGTTAATAGACCGCTCTCTCCTGATTAAGTTGCTTATTGGTTCAGTACCCTACAAGCTGTTACACTGGCCAAGCTGAGTTAGAACAAGTACAACAATAATTGTTTTTAATAAATTAGGTTATGTTTGTTGTACAATCACAGTCTTCTACCCACTTGTTATCATTTTGACTGTATTTGACTGTATTTGAGATGTTTGTGTTTTGTGTGTATGCATGTGCGTGTGTGTGTGTGTGTCAGGAGGCCTAACAGAGCTCATCAACAGACAGGATGTTAGTCAGATCTCACCATTGTAATAAGGGAGATGTTGTCACCCAGCAGGGGAAATGGACATTAATGTGTGAGGGTGACTGAGGACGAGCAAGGAGTCTGGCTCTGAGTGTGTGAAACTAGCTACATACACACACACATGTGCACACACACACACACTGACAAAAGCACACATACACACCATCCCAACAAGACAGGACCCCACCTGCAGCTGCAGTCCACCTCCCTAAGCTGTCCCAGATAAATAGCAGCATTGATAGGTTCTCACCTAAGTCTCCTGGTGAGACAAAGGGAAACATGGGAGACATTACCAGGGAGACCGATTGAGGAGCAGACATAGTGGGAATTCAGTCCTATTCCCAAACAACCTGTGTTGTTGTCACCTCCTATTCCAACTGGTCACTTCACACACAAAACCATCACAAGGCACACTAACACACACGGGTGGGGCCGGCCAGAGATGGGTGGGGCTGGGTGGAGATGGGTGGGGCTGGGTGGAGATGGGTGGGGCTGGGTGGAGATGGGTGGGGCTGGGTAGAGATGGGTGGAGATGGGTGGGGCTGGGTAGAGATGGGTGGGGATGGGTAGAGATGGGTGGGGATGGGTAGAGATGGGTGGGGTTGGGTAGAGTTGGGTGGGGCTGGGTAGAGATGGGTGGGGTTGGGTAGAGATGGGTGGGGCTGGGTAGAGATGGGTGGGGGCTGGGTAGAGATGGGTGGGGATGGGTAGAGATGGGTGGGGTTGGGTAGAGATGGGTGGGGATGGGTAGAGATGGGTGGGGCTGGGTAGAGTTGGGTGGGGCTGGGTAGAGATGGGTGGGGTTGGGTAGAGATGGGTGGGACTGGGTAGAGATGGGTGAGGCTGGGTAGAGATGGGTAGAGATGGGTGGGGTTGGGTAGAGATGGGTGGGGCTGGGTAGAGATGGGTGGGGATGGGTAGAGATGGGTGGGGTTGGGTAGAGATGGGTGGGGATGGGTAGAGATGGGTGGGGTTGGGTAGAGTTGGGTGGGGCTGGGTAGAGATGGGTGGGGTTGGGTAGAGATGGGTGGGGCTGGGTAGAGATGGGTGGGGCTGGGTAGAGATGGGTGGGGATGGGTAGAGATGGGTGGGGTTGGGTAGAGATGGGTGGGGATGGGTAGAGATGGGTGGGGTTGGGTAGAGTTGGGTGGGGCTGGGTAGAGATGGGTGGGGTTGGGTAGAGATGGGTGGGGATGGGTAGAGATGGGTGGGGTTGGGTAGAGTTGGGTGGGGCTGGGTAGAGATGGGTGGGGTTGGGTAGAGATGGGTGGGGCTGGGTAGAGATGGGTGGAGCTGAGTAGAGATGGGTGGGGCTGGGTAGAGATGGGTGGGTTTGGGTGCGATTAAGGGAGGGATGGAATGCAGATGAGGTAGGCGGAATGGGGTATGGTGGGGGGGTTGGGACAGGGGGGTTTGTTGCTAAATAGGGCAGGGTGGAGTGGGTGTGTGTGGGGTGTTGTTGAGAATATTGGACCACTACATCATGTGGTCTGCTGGTTTAAAACAAAGAGCCCCTGGTCCAATTTGGAACCCCAGAGATTCTTCCTGTGCTGTTTTGGTCCCACTGTATGAGACTAGGGGGCTTGTTGTGCACTCCGCATCCAGCCTCCAGTAGTGTACTTAAAGGGAGGGGGTGAAGGTAGTTAAGTTCAGGTGGGCCCTGCTCTGGACTTCAAACACTCACATTAGAACCAACAGTCACTCACAGGATATTGCACTGTGTGGATGGTGAGAGAGAGGACGCTTTGTATCGGGCCCATTAGAGCATAAACCGATACTAATGAAGCTATTTCCTGTACAAACGGAGCGACTCGGGAAGAATCTGCCTCTGCTTTTAATCCAGTCCCAGTTAAGACGCTGGGATTTGGTACTGGGTCGTTCTTTCACACTGGTTACTGGGATTTGGTACTGGGTCGTTCTTTCACACTGGTTACTGGGATTTGGTACTGGATCGTTCTTTCACACTGGTTACTGGGATTTGGTACTGGCTCGTTCTTTCACACTGGTTACTGGGATTTGGTACTGGGTCGTTCTTTCACACTGGTTACTGGGATTTGGTACTGGCTCGTTCTTTCACACTGGTTACTGGGATTTGGTACTGGCTCGTTCTTTCACACTGGTTACTGGGATTTGGTACTGGCTCGTTCTTTCACACTGGTTACTGGGATTTGGTACTGCCTCGTTCTTTCACACTGGTTACTGGGATTTGGTACTGGGTCGTTCTTTCACACTGGTAACTGGGATTTGGTACTGGGTCGTTCTTTCACACTGGTTACCAGCGGAACCTCTCAGGAAAGTTAATTACGCATGATTAATGGAGCGGTTTCCTTCCAATGATATCTGTGACAGCACAAAGCTGTCGCAAGGCTTGTCAGGGAGAATTTGAGCTGAATAAGTATTTATGTGATCGTATGTGATGGGTCTCCTCTCACCAGCACCGGCCCTCATCAATCAAGACCTAGCTGCTCACAGTACTGGGAAATTGGTCTATCAGCGCGGCTGGGCTCCCTATACCCTCCCTCCACCCTCCTCCTCCATCCACCTCCCCTCCTCCCCATTCAATCAGGCCCGGGGCTACAATGCTTCTTTAGCTCTTACTTCTGACCAACACAGGGGTCACAGGGGTGGGGGAGTGGGGGGGGGAGTCAGAGCTGAGCCCATCCATTACAGCTCTTGTTTCTCTCAGTGGCAGCCGGACGACGGGTTTCTATTAGGAGCTCCCGTCTATTCAGCACCAAGATTACACTAGCCCCCCCCCCAAGCCAGCCTTGGTCCCCCCCCCCTCGCCCATTCCTACCCACCCTGGGGGCCTCTGCCGCCTCAACTCCTGCCCCTCATCCCCCCTTCAGTGTTTTACACAGCACAGTCAGTGTTTTTTTCTCTGGCCGAGATGACAATAAACAGCAGAGAGAGAGAGAGAGAGAGAGAGAGAGAGAGGGAGAGAGGGAGAGGGAGAGGGGGAGAGAGAGGGACCTGGCCACTGGCTGGAGGGGAAGAATGAGAGGAGACACTCTGACCTGTGGTTTAGTGCTGTTGGCTGGGTGTGGATGGGTGTAAACTCTCTGCACTGTCGGCCCGGGTAACGGGATGGCTTTGAAGTACCGCCATGTATACACACAGTCCTTCCCATCCCATCAGTATCCCCTTAACCTCCCTCCCACACACACACACATACATACTCTCTCTCTTTCGTAAACAGATGTGAAGAGCTTGAGCACCTGGCTAGAAACATTGGGGCCATCTCGGTCTAAAATGTACACAGTCCTGGATCAGTCCTAGTTACATCATCAATACGAGCCGGCCTAGATTTCATCATTAACACGGGCCGATGGAAGATCAAACCGCCACACCTCCTGTGTTTAAGAAGCTCGTTTGTCTCCCTGGGTTGAAGAGACTCTTCATTTACTTAATATGTGTTAGCACTTGAGTGCCGCAAGAGAGAATACTGTTAGGGTTGCAACCCTCGGGTGAATGGATGGGGGTCTTCATGTCAACGTGTGAGAGAGAGACAGTGCGCCTGTCAAACAAACAGAAATTGAATACGTCGCCTTTTATCAGAATATCCACAGTGTGTAAATACTCCCTCTCTCTAGATTATGACTAACCTTACTTCTTATAAACACCAGGAGTGAACACATTTGTCAGGGACATAGAGCTGAGGGTGTGAGGAAGCTGGAATTCTTTACTCTTCTCAGGGCAAAGGAGGCTCTACTTGTTCTGACTGGAGGACAGTGGTGGGGAGGAGAGGAGGGGAAGGGAGGGGAGGAGGGGAGGACAGGGGTGGGGAGAAGAGGAGGGGAAGGGAGGAGAGGAGGGGAGGACAGGGGTGGGGAGAAGAGGAGGGGAAGGGAGGAGAGGAGGAAAGGGGTGGGGAGAAGAGGAGGGGAAGGGAGGAGAGGAGAGGAGGACAGGGGTGGGGAGAAGAGGAGGGGAAGGGAGGGGAGGGGAGGAGAGGAGGAAAGGGGTGGGGTGGAAAGGAGGGGAAGGGAAGGGAGGAGAGGAGAGGAGGACAGGGGTGGGGTGGAGAGGAGGGGAGGGGAGGGGAGGAGAGGAGAGGGGGAAAGGGGTGGGGAGGAGAGGAGGGGAAGAAAGGAGAGGAGGACAGGGTGGGAAGGAGAGTGTGTATGTGCATGCGTGTGGAGAGGAGGAGAGAAGAGGAGGACGGGGTGGGAAGGAGAGTGTGTGTGTGCATGCGTGTGGAGAGGAGGATGGGGTGGGAAGGAGAGTGTGTGTGTGCATGCGTATGGAGAGGAGGAGAGGAGGACGGGGTGGGAAGGAGAGTGTGTGTGTGCATGCGTGTGGAGAGGAGGAGAGAAGAGGAGGACGGGGTGGGAAGGAGAGTGTGTGTGTGCATGCGTGTGGAGAGGAGGAGAGGAGAGGAGGACGGGGTGGGAAGGAGAGTGTGTGTGTGCATGCGTGTGGAGAGGAGGAGAGAAGAGGAGGACACGGTGGGAAGGAGAGTGTGTGTGTGCATGTGTGTGGAGAGGAGGACGGGGTGGGACGGAGAGTGTGTGTGTGCATGTGTGTGGAGAGGAGGAGAGAAGAGGAGGACGGGGTGGGAAGGAGAGTGTGTGTGCATGTGTGTGGAGAGGAGGAGAGAAGAGGAGGACGGGGTGGGAAGGAGAGTGTGTGTGTGCATGTGTGTGGAGAGGAGGAGAGAAGAGGAGGACGGGGTGGGAAGGAGAGTGTGTGTGTGTGCATGTGTGTGGAGAGGAGGAGAGAAGAGGAGGACGGGGTGGGAAGGAGAGTGTGTGTGTGTGCATGTGTGTGGAGAGGAGGAGAGAAGAGGAGGACGGGGTGGGAAGGAGAGTGTGTGCGTGCATGTGTGTGGAGAGGAGGAGAGAAGAGGAGGACGGGGTGGGAAGGAGAGTATGTGTGTGCATGCGTGTGGAGAGGAGGAGAGAAGAGGAGGACGGGGAGTCTGGGTGGGGCACGCCAGTACTTTAAGACTCTCTCACTCTCTCTGGCTGGTTTAGGGCCTGCTGGCAGCGGCTGGACAAGTTCACGGGATCGGAATGCTTCTGCAGGGGCAGCGTAATCAGGACCAACTTCCTCTAATTGAGAAACAAGGTTGCCTCGCTCCCCGGGTCTTTTGTTTCAGTCGGGCCACGCTGACAGAAAGGAGGAAGCTGCCGTCTGACAGCTACGGGACATGTTGTGTGTGTGTAAAAACAGTGCGTCCCTTTGTGTGTGTGTGTGTGCGTGTGCGTATGCGTGTGTGTGTGTGTGTGTCTAAGCATGGACAGTAACTATGGTGTCTATATCTGGGTCTGTGCCACACGTGTACTGTATTTATGTGGGTATGTTTGTTTGTTCTGAGCCATCTCTCCACATGCAAACAGAGAGATTTAAAGGGGCAGTTAAACACTAAATAACTCATACCCTCCCAATACTAGTCTCTCTCAGTGCAGTCGGACACACCACTAACCACTGTCTTTAACTGTTAAACTAACCCTTAGGGCCATAACGGTACTGTATCCAGACAACTAACATGTTTGTTACTCGTCTGTTCCTGCGTAAGCAAACACCTCCATTGTGGCTTTCCTTTATGAGTATCTCAGAGAAAGACTACTGACCTAGGATCAGGTCTCCTTTGTCGATATAATCATTGTGATCGAAAAATCTAAACTGAGCCAAGATCAGAGGTGCTTTGTGATTGTGAAAACCGGCCCTGATTCCTTCCAGGTTAATGTCCTGGCTTAAAGGGGTTTTGTTGCTTCTCTCCAGCAGCTTATAGAGCGTGGGCCTGGGACTTTTGTCTTTGTTAAATGTTGTGTGACAATGGAATTTTCAGAGGTGCCATCCAGATAAAGAAGTGAATTGCGAGCGAGGGGGAGAGAGGTCGGGTATGATGATGATATGGATGGGTGTCATGCTCCTTCAGTTGTGCCAGAGCGGGAAGGAAGGGAGGGAGGGATGGTCTGGTCATAGTTCAGCAGTCCTCCATCACTGCAGGCCCCAGATCCACCATCGATCCCCGGCACACCCCGCCAGCAGACACCACCTGTGATTGATCCCCAAATCAGTCCCTCACAAACCAGCGCCGTAAAAACCATAACAACCCATCATAAAAGCTGATTTATCTTTCCCCGGCCCCAGCCTCCGGTTCCAATATTAACCCAAAAGTGTATGACACCAGAATGATTGGTCTGGAATTGAATAAACCTTGAGTATTGACGCACCATGTCTGATGACTCAATCAAGTCGGACTGCTGCAATGTGCCATGGTGTGATTGCATTGTTTCAGGGTTGAGGGTATACCTGCATGCCCACACATCACACACATATACACACCTTTTGACTGTTGGGGAGGAGATGGGAGCATAATGCATAGTTTCTCAAATAAGTCTCAGATTCCCAGGATTTGTGTGGACTTCAGCGACATCAGAGGTGTGTGTGTGTGTGTGTGTGTGTGTGTGTGTGTGTGTGTGTGTGTGTGTGTGTGTGTGTGTGTGTGTGTGTGTGTGTGTGTGTGTGTGTGTGTGTGTGTGTGTGTGTGTGTGTGTGTGTGTGTGTGTGTGTGTGTGTGTGTGTGTGTGTGTGAATTCCAACTGGAAGCTGTGTCATATAATGAGAGTGTTGGTCTGAATGGCAAAAGCATGTCGGAGCTGTACCATGTGCCCTGTACTCAGCACAAAGATCTCGGTTAAATATAATTCTGGCCAATCTTATGGGCCTCTGATGGTGCTGGAAACCAGTGAAGCCTTAAATAGGAGCTGCTCCACTAACCCATGGAAGAGGGTTAGTGAGTTTGTTGCCTTTTACTGACGTTCTTGAGATTTTTTTTTGCATTGATAATGCAAATTACTTTGGACTCAAATGAGGATGTTTTCAAAGTAAATGACTGTCTTACAATACAGGCTAGTGCTCACCCACAAAAATGCATGCACTGATTCTTGTTTTGGGTATTATTATGGAGGCAGAATGTGTTGTTTTCTTAGATCATTGGAAAGTCCTTGTGAATTAAATGTGTGGTTTTGGTATTTTCTGTCATTAAAAGGTGTGTGCAGACCTAACACGAAAAAAATAAACGCTTCAAGAAATGGGGCAATTCATGGAAAGCCGTATTTGGAAAGGCACGCCCTCAAGCCACCAACCCGCGCCTTGACTCTGCGCCTTGGTGACGTGTGCGTGATGCCATGGTTATGTCTGAACACCTGCGTGTAAAAACTAGTCAGGGTAAAACTGGTCATTAACAAGTTTACCTTTATGAAATGACATATATCTCACCTAGACACCGAGGAGGGGGAGTTTTTAGGGTGGGATGGATGGAGTGGAATGGGCTCTCTTAGAGAAACGGGTGTTTGAGTGTCTTGCTTCATCAGACATTATATGTGACGGCTATTTCACATATCCCGGAAACAGTCAATATTAGCCTTTCAATTGGTCACGGTGTATGAAAAGCACGCAGTCCCTGTCTCAAGTGATCTCCATTTCAAACGTGGCCGGACAGCTCCATAAATGTAATGAATGTGCGACGCCGCTCCTCTGGTCTGAAGTGGTGTGTTCTATTGCATCTTTCCTTACATCAAGGGGCTCTTTTAAAGATGATATCTACGAGCGTTTAAGAAGCAATTTGTTCACCCTGCAGCGACCAACAACATGCTCTAATTACCGGGCTTTATCCGGCCGGGTGGGGCGGGCTGGCTGGCTTGCTGGCCAGGCTTGTTTTACTTTCCAGCTCTCCGACGCTGAATTTATGTTTTCAAAACGTTACCTTTGACTCCAGTGCGACTTTATCGCACCCCGTGGTCCACATACACATACAGAGTTGCCTGTGTGTTGAGGCGCTGCGGAGGAAGTGTCTGTGTGATTACCGCAGCCTGTTGGACCTCTCTTAGACTCAGTAACACCCCCCCCCCCCCTCCCCCTCTCCTCCTCATACTCAGCCCCCCCACCCGCGACGGTGCATTCCTCCGGCTGCTCTTTGGAGCAGGGGCACACGCCGGGTAGCTCCAAAAATCAGCTGCATGTATGTTTTCAAGTCCTCGCCCCACTCTCTGATTTGTACATTTACCTCCTCCCACAGTGTGAATAGTAGCCTACATTGTACCTCAGGCCAGTGGTCATGTTTGGTCAATGCCTTGTTTTAACGCTCCAGTCACGTCTAGTCATTCCTGCTGTCAATTCAATTTACTTCATTTTAGCTACAGGAGACAATATATCTTATTCACATGCAGAATCTCTTATAGA
The DNA here is from genome assembly GCF_002021735.2 of Oncorhynchus kisutch. Lineage (NCBI taxonomy): Eukaryota > Metazoa > Chordata > Actinopteri > Salmoniformes > Salmonidae > Oncorhynchus > Oncorhynchus kisutch. The sequence continues at coordinate 35,201,466 of NC_034191.2, forward strand.
TGTGGATCTTTCTGGAATCGGAATAAAAGCGAATTGAACCGTTAATGTGCAGCAAAGATACTTTTAAGCACACGTTATAAATACTTTTAAGCACACGTTATAAATACTTTTAAGCACACGTTATAAATACTTTTAAGCACACGTTATAAATACTTTTAAGCACACGTTATAAATACTTTTAAGCACACGTTATTCACTAACATAGATCCGAGTTCATGCATCACATAGCCTATATCTGACAGTATTATAATTCTATCAAAACTAAGCTTAACTGTGAGGTTAGACATTCATCACAGCATCCGGTTGCTGCTAAAGCCTATACCATAGGCCCATAGGTTAATTCATATATTCTAAAGCAACAAGGATCAAAAAGCTTTTCCTAATTCTCAGTTTATTGCAGTGCCTATTTATACTTCGTTTTTTCTAACATCCCCTAGTTATATTTTAGCTGTCAGCATATGTCTGCTTCTCTCCCACTGCTGGTCAGTCTCGGGTGGGAAAGCGCCTGCATGTTGTCGGGATGGAACCTGGCCTGGGCCCCACTGCAGAGCAGAGCTGTCACGGGAGTGGGCTGGGGGGCCGCTAAAACAGAACAGACAGTGCCAAAATGATGGGGTACTAATTCGGAAAACACGCAGGGCCCAGTCATCAAAGGCCGAAGAATTTGTAGGAAATCATCCCTCTCCCGGAATGCCTGGCTGACCCCGGCAAAATGAAAATAATCCAAAGTAATTAGAAGTGAGCTGGTCTGGTCCTGAGAGCCCCGGGCGGCAGGGAAAACATAGCGGGCGCGCTGTGTCGCTCGGAGGAGCTGGGCTGAGCCAGGGGGCCGCTGACCTTGTCCACATAAAGCTGTGATTTATGAAGTGCAGGGCACAGCAGCGGGGCTTCTGTCTTCTCCCGGAGAACCAAATTACCGAGGTGGAGATTAACACGCGCTCGCAACGGGTCTACTTCCAGACCAAGGAAATGTTTTATTTACATTTTTCCCCTTTCATTTCCTCTGCTCTCTTTTAATGCGAATTGGTCCGTGAGGAGACTCCGGGACTTTTGGGGGGGGGGGTGAGGGGTGGGGGTGGGGGTGTTCGGTGGGAGAGATAGTAGCCATATGCCAAAATGTCAGTTTCTGCTTTGACTTCAAATTTCAAAAGTATCAATGATATGGTTAATGCAGTGTCTATTTCACTCACCTGGATATGTTTACCGATAGTCTATTGTATTTGTTATGTATTTTTTTAAATCTCGATTAGGTTGCATTATAGATATTAGAACACATATTTAGAACACTAACATTTTCAGCATAATCATTACAAAATAAAGTTGTTGGCTAATTCGCAGTGAAGTCACTATAACTGTTCAAATTCTGATAAGTCCTAAAATTACACACCATGACACGGGTGTTGTATCAAAAGTTATATCACTCCTAAATTCGTGTGAGTTTTTAAATATGTTTTTGCCACCTGATTGAATCGCCCCAAACTTAACCAAAATAAATTGTCTAGGTGGGCCCGTCTGTAGAGACTCATGATGGAGGCTTAATGCAGCTTTTCGCCCGTGTCTCTCCATATGAATGGTGGAACTATTTCATGTGGATTTGGCTGCGATATTTTCTTTTTCTTCCCTTTTTTTCTCTTTGGGAGGATGTGCTGGAATTCACCTTATACACAGTGCTTCCATTAGAGCGACTCAGCAGCCTGACTCGTTGCGGCGGTCGGCATCAGGGAGTAGCTCCCTCACGGAGTCAGTTTGCACCTACCCGGCCCAGGAATCCCCAACGAGGGGCTCGTGGTGCCGTAATGCTCTGACTCATACACAAGCTGAGTGTAGATAAACAAGTCAAACAAATGAAGCCCATTTATAAACCAAATACTCACTAATGCATTTTGAAGTAAAGCCATAGATTTTCAAGGGGATTTAAGTTAAAACTGTAACTAGGCCACTAAGGGACATTCATTGTCACCTTGTTAGCAACTCCAGTGTATATGTGGCTGCTGTTAAGCTGCTGTTTTAGGTTATTGTCCTGCTGAAAGGTGAACATGCCTCCCAGTGTCTGTTGGAAAGCAGACTGAACCAGGTTTTCCTCTAGAATTTTGCCTGTTCTTAGCGCTATTCCGTTTCTTTTTATCCTAAACTGCCTAGTCTTTGCCGAAAAAAAAAGATGACAAGCATACCCATAACATGATGCAGCCACCACCATGCTTGAAAATATGAATAGTGGTACTCAGTGATGAGTTGTGTTGGATTGGCCCCAAACATAGAACTTTGTATTCAGAACATGAAGTAATTTTCTTTGCCATATTTGTTGCAGTTTTACTTTAGTGCCTTAATGCCAACAGGATGCATGTTTTGGAATATTTGTATTCTGTACAGGCTTCCTTCTTTTCACTCTGTCAGTTAGTTTAGTATTGTGGAATAACTTAAATGTTGTATATCCATCCTCCTTTTTCTCCTATCACATCCATTAAACTCTGTAACTGTTTTAAAGTCACCAATGGTGAAATCCCTGAGCGGTTTCCTTCCTCTCCAGCAACTGAGTTAGGAAGTACGTCTGTATCTTTGTAGTGACTGAGTGTATTGATACATACAATATCCCATAATGTCAAAGTAGAATTATGTTTTTAGACATTTTTACAAATCCACAAAAACATTTTTACAAATCCACATCCAAAGGGATATTCAATGTCTGCATTAAATAAAAATATATATCCACCAATAGGTGCCCTTCTTTGCAAGGCTTTGGAAAATCTCCCTGTTTTTTGTGGTTGAATCTGTGTTTGAAATTCACTGCTCGACTGAGAAACTCGCCAATTACAAATAATTGTATGTGTGCGGTACAGAGATGAGTCATTCAAAAATAATTTGAAACACTATTATTGCACACAGAGTGAGTCCATGCAACTTATTATGTGACTTAGTTAGCAGATTTTCACTCCTGAACTTATTTAGTTTAGCCATAAAATAAAACATTTCAAGACATTTCAGCTTTTCATTTTTAATTAATTTGTAAAAATGTCTAAAAACGTAATTCCACTTTAACATTATGATATATTGTATGTATGCCAGTGACACAAAATATGACTTTGATCAATTTAAAATTCAGTCTGTAACACCAGAAAATGTGTAAAAAGCCAAGGGGGTGTGAATACTTTCTGAAGGCACTGTAAATAGCCCACTGATTATGTGAAACTCAAGCGTAAATAATTTGTTAAAGCAAAGTAGCCTCATGTTTCCTACACTGCAATATAAATTGGGAAATGCTTTGAAAATGTAGTGATGGATTTGTCCAATACTTAAACTGAGAACATTTTCCCAAGTAATTGAGTTGCTAAAACAAACAACTAATACAAACAAATCAGCATGAAAACCCTTGAGAAATTTCACAGCACTTTTAAGTCGATGTACAAAAAACATTATCCGGATGCCGCAGATGTGAAGTGTCACCCAAATCAGAATGAAACGGTAAGTGGCGTAAAATAGGAGAAATAACAAAAGCCTCGAGCAGGCTTTTTGGTTTGTAATCTGTTATTAAACAGCTATTACACACTTTATGTGCTATAATCATAATAACAAAGGCTTGGGTTCTTTTGATAAAGCCGAACTATTTAATATACTTACGTAATATAATGGACTAGACTATATGGCGAGTTTTTCAAATAAACATAAATTAGACTATGGTTTAAAACACTATACATGGCTGCTGTAACAAATGAACAAATGTTTTAAAATTCACTTCCACGGCTCCTCTTATTGTGGATCCAAGAAATGTATTGTAGGTCGTTCAGGTGATTATATATTCAGGCCCATGCAACTGAATCTTTCATGTCTCATCTAGCAATTTAACGCCTTAGTGTAGACGATGTTGTGTGCTGCAATTCTGCGGACGAGAAAGCAATGACCCCCATCTCAATAACTCAGCGTCTCCGCGCTTGACTGATGCACTTTTCTCAGGAGATATAGGCACACAGGCTGGGAACTTTGTTCAGTATGGAAGGCTTACAACTCAAATTTAGGCTATCCATGAATCTAAACCCTGTTAAATTCTCCACTAAAGAAAACACCTATCAAAATTAGTCTGCATGGCATTAAAGAACGTATTGAAAGGCAACTAATATCTTGTAAAAGTTTGTTCAGTTGAGAACGCCATCTCCTGACTAGGGAGAGAAGTACAGGCTGAGAAACCGTGAGCGGTCTCTGGTCCAATCTACATTTACCCCAATTTACCCTGGTCACTCGGACCTGCTAGTGATACCACAAAACCCTTGTTTATCCACAAACGTTTCCTCCCTTTCAGAAAGAGCTCTGAGTCTCTATCAGAATCCTCGATCAGACCCGGAGAGGCCCGGCCAATCACTTTCCCAGATTACTTGTATTTAATACACAATGGATCATAAAACAAATCCCTCATCCTGACAGGAAGAAAATAGAACAGCTCATAGCTTGAGCTTTCCCAATTTATGGCTAAATTAAAAAGGCTTCCAACAATGGACAAGTCGAGGAAAGGCAGGAAATCAATGAGCTGCGGACCGGGGGCTCTTTTGGGTTCTCAAGCAGCGCGGACTATGGGAATCTCTGGCGAGGTCCACCTTATTTACACATGATTTTTCCTGTCCTTCCTGCACATTTGCTCTGCAATTTCATCAAACAATGGGAATTATCTGGGATAGAAGGTCAATGTCACAGATAGCGGCCACTGAGACATATTAATAATCTCTTCGCACCCCCACTCCCCTCACCCTCTCCCAGAATATTATAGACTCCTGTTCATGCTTGCCCTGAATAACCAAGTAGGCTATAACTTTTCTATTATTCTAAGTGGTCTATTTTTTTCCGATTTGATTATCCAAAATAGTTTAGAGTTGGACATAAATGTTAAGAAAAAAGAGTGAAAATTATTATTAAAAAAAAAAGTTTAAACATACAAACAAGCAACAACAACAATAAAATCAGAAAAAAAGTCTCAATTGTATGCATGTTGACCCTGCTGTATATGCAAGCTGTTACCATTCATTGCAGATCAAGCTTAGCTGAATAATATTTAGAAAGCTATAAATTGGATTGGCATGTTTAGAAATGTGTGTAACAACACCATGCAGGACGACGGCATGTTGGTCACCTGCGTCCTACGTCTCTCAGAGCGGCGAGGGCGAGACAGGTCACTGGGGCGCATGCCTTGTCTGTCCCGTAAAGCAGGTGCTCCAAGCAAACAAGGAAAGCGTCACTTAGGCCTAACAATAAAAGTTGTTGTTTTCACTTGGACTATTAATGAGGCTTTATTTAATTAAAACAATACCTTTTACGTATTTTATTAATAACACAGTTGTTTTTTAAATGTACAATATTCTTAGATGAGAGTCACTGTCATCATTCAGTAGTCTAAGCTAATAGCATTTTGTGCTTTAGCTGGGCTTGGAGTGAGCCGCGAACCCACCCCTCATTGCTTAGGGAAAAACGAGTGAAACGCGAATGATTGCATAATTATTCGGTGGTTTCATCAAAGGCAAATTGGGCTGGTGTGTGTATGTAGTCAATCCCATAGAAGCCCATCCCGACCTCTCTCTGACCTCGCCTCTCCACCGGTCCCCTGTCACTTTAAAATTTACTGCGGGTAGCGTCGCTCAACTTCCGACTGCGGACAGGCAAGATAGCCCGTTTTGCATTGCTCTCTATGGATGGGCGAGCAAGATCCTCTTTAAGAGACAGTCCGTGAAACAGAAACACACACATCACACAGTACGGGACGCGCAAGTAGGTGGGCGATCCTTCCATCTCACTATCACGCGCCGGGGGGAGAGAGAAAGGAAAAGTTGAATCGTCGCTCGCTCCGCCGCGCTGACACCTGGGAACAGTGAAGGTTCAGAAAGAGAGGAGCGGACGAGACGGGCTCGCGCTGACGGGCTCAACTTGGACCAAGTTAATGTGCCTAGGGATTATGCCGGTGTCTACATGACAATAAGCGAGCGAGAGAGAGAGAGGAGCAAACGTCTTGTGGGTCGGAGAAAGAGAAAATACACTGTTAAATCCCTTGGCGCTTTCAAGAACACAGGGCACTACACAAATGGAGCAAAACTAAACGAACGATACATTTTCACATTTTTGTGCTTATTTCCAAACAAGGCATTGCAGTTTTCATCAACTGTTTATTTTTTATTATTTCTGCGCACGACGTATTTGCAGATATTGTATTGTTGCACCAATTGTGCAGAGGATTTACCACGGTAAGCAGCGATCTATTTTGTAACCTTTTTTTTATTACCAAAGGAACATTCTAACGTGTTCTTTCTCAGTGATACAATTATGGTCATTAATTGTATGAGCTCTCAATATAAATGAATTGTCAATACTATTGACAAGTATTTTTAAAGAGTGAGTCAATACGTTTTCATCAGACATTATTCAATATTTTAGGCAACATAAACATCGATTGGTGTTCTTAACCGATATTCAGTTATGGATCAGAACATTATGTATTGCTTCTTCTTCACGTAACTGTTATCACTTATCATTTCCTGCCGTTGATTTGTTTCCGAATCAAGTTTATTTTCTATGTCAGTAATAGGCTATAGGCGTTCTTTTTTAAATCGTGTTTATATGCATATTATTGGTTCGTTTTTATTGATTAAAACATTATTTGTGTTTAAATTATAGGCAATAAGTAAGATGTAATTTTGCATTGTCTTGCGGAATTTAATTCATAATGCAAAGGGAATTGAGCAAATAGATAAAGATTATGTGCATTTTCGACACGTGTGCTTATCACATTTTCAAGGCAGGCCAGAAAAAAACGAGCACGATTTATATCTCTCCTTAATTCGTTGTAAAAAATAATCATATTTCGGAATAATTATCAGGCCTATCATTTATCTATTCCTAGCATCTATCTAAGTAGAATGACGTTTTATTGTACGTATAGGCCTCCTTGGGTCATGTTGTAGTATCGTTAATTTACTGAATATGATAGGGTAGTTAATTATACCTACATAGCTTATAATAAAGTCGAAATTAGGGAGTTCTTTATAAAACGGTTTCTTTTGAGTGAATGGCGTGCATTAAAGGTTATATGCATGTCGCAGCCCGCTTGGGTTAACGTGTTTGGCCCTTTTCACTCCTAAATATTAGGCGCTATTGTTCAATATATCCTCATCATCAACCCTTTGAGAGACTTTTCAATCAACTTCAGCTTTATAATATTATTACGTTTTATTTCAAAAGAAAACCAGTTGATATCAGGAATTGTGGAGTAGAGTAAATGTTTCAACAAATGTTAATACGAATATAAATGTGTAATAATCATTTTAATTACACCGTTTTTTTGTTTCGACAAAAATACCAACACTGATTTTGGGGTTGTTTTTGTGCTTTAATTTATTCAGCACAACTCAGTATTTCATTTTTAGGTCACTTGATAATAAGCATTGTTATGAGACATTTTGCACACAGTGAAATGGCTCCAATATGTTCGTTTTTATTGCCATATTCATGGGATAATTGTAAATGTTCAGCAATAAAGAAATACATTCGTTTTGATGTCTTAAAAACATTGTTTTACACGTCAAGTCATTGAAAGACATGCCTTTTAGTTCAGCAGAGTGACATTCAGCACAGTGATATTCTCTATTGCGTTTCACTGCTGTCATAGAGAGTGTGACTTTTCGTGTGTATGAGTTTGAGTGGGTTTTTCATTTGTGTGTGTGTGAGAGAGAGCAGGACCCAGTTCAAGGTGTGTGTGTATGTGTGTGTGTGTGTGTGTGTGTGTTCCTGTCCTGTGTGTGTAATACTGCAGCCTCACAACAGTGTGGCCTTGTTTCTCGGTGGGAGGTATGTGGTTCGTCCATGTGGACACAGTAACCTGTGCAGAATCAGATAGAGATCAAAGTGTTAACCCCCCCCCCCTCCCCTCTCTACCTCTCTCCAGATCTTGGACGGGTCGGGCCATGTAAAGTTCTGTGTGGATGCCAGCGAGCCTGATATCGGGAGCTGGCTGAAGCACATCCAGTTTTCCCCCACGGCCCACCAACACAACCTGACGCCGTGCCAGATAGATGATCAGGTATGTGAAGAGAAGACCGCCCTCCTGCCTGACACTGGGCCTCAGTGAACCCCCATGTCCTGCCTGCCTGCCTGTTGTTGTGTTATAAGGTGTTATTGTGATCTAGTTCAGATAAACCCTGTGCAGCCCACCCGCGTTCAGTATCAGGCCCCCTCTCCTCACACACACACACACACACACACACACACACACACACACACACACACACACACACACACACACACACACACACACACACACACACACACACACACACACACACACACACACACACACACCCTACCTCAGAGGGCCCATCTGTGTGTTGTGTTTCTGTGTAATTGTGTCTTGGCTTCGGTGTGTCGAGGACCACAGGGCCAGATCACACACACCACACACGGCTGCCGTGCTGATAGTCACAGACACTTCACACACGCTTGCACTGTAAACCTCCAGATATGTGTGGAATGCCCCATGGCTCTTTCTCTCCTCACCTGGGAAAGACAGGACAGGAAGTCCTATCTGACACATAGGGGCATTTTCACTTCACTCATTCACTGGTTAAATCGTATTATATGGACTCAGATTACACACACACACTCCGATAGTAAGGGAGACTTTATTTGTCATGGACAGTGCCTCCCATGTCTTGATGGAAGATACAGTGATAGAAACGTTTGCATCACTTTTCATTACTTCTTCATAAATAGCTTCTAAATACTTGTATATGTTGCAGATAACAGATAAGGAATCGGTTTCAAATGTAATATTGATGACTGGATGTAATTTGTAACTAGAAACATTGTCATCATGATTGTACTCATCATTAACATTATCATAACGTCACTATACAAACTATTGTTTAACACTCCAAATGATTTAGAAAAAGTGTATTTTGAGAGGAAGACTACTTCAGATTCTTATTTGACACGGTAGTATAATGAATCCCAATGGGTGTGTCCCAGTTGTCACCCTATTTGCTATAGTGCACTGTGTATGCCCCCTATAAGAGCTCTGGTCCAAAGTAGTGCACTATGTAGGGAATAGGGTGCCATTTGAGACGCAGCCCAATGTGATGCAGTGTTTGATGTAGCCTTCTGATTGGCCCTCTCTATGAGGTGTGACTGACTGTCTTCACTGTGGTTCTGCTCGGGTGGCTGTCTAAGTCTGGCCTGGATCATGGACAAGGCTGTGATGAGATTATTGTTAGGTACCACATACTGTCACAACACTGTCTTCATATGACTTCCGGTCAACCCTCATGTTTTTCATAGCACAGCAACGGCCCACAAAGCCCGTCGAGGCGTAAATTACGTGTGTAAAGTGAAGTGGTCTGGTTGGATGTCAGGAAAGTCTGTCAGTTAAGCCGGTTTCTATCAGAGTATGAATGTGTGTGTTTGTTTGTCTTTTATATGCCTCGTAATCCACACGCTGTGCAGGATCGGGCCCTTGAGCAGGACTATGTGAATGTTCATTGCGGTTCTGATGGCTCCCCGTGCTCCTCATCCTAAAGCTGGATGTGAGGAATGTAGTCCCTTACCTCCTTCCAACAGGTTTTACAGCTGCTGGGAAGTGCTGACTGTGAAGTCAGCCTGAAACCACATATTACACCCTCTTACACAATCAGTCCCACATTGTGGACTAACCTGGCTTCAATCCTCTTATTTCTGACCTATTCCTGTTTATAATAAAACTTTATGTCCAATCTCAAGAGGGTGAGGAAAGTAAAGGAGAAGAAGACGGGAGTGGAGGAAGGGAGGAGAGAGAAGAAAGAGAGCTAGAAGAACTGTCAGGGGTTCCTACTTGTGTGTGTGTGTGTGTGCGTGCATGTGTGTGTGTGTGTGTGTGTGTTCGGGCATAGAGAATAGCAAGGCTTGCGTAGTGCTGCAGCAGTATGGAGTGTGTATGGAGTGTGTGATCATGTCTTAGCTATAAAGTATAAACATGTGTAACATGTTATTTTAAACAGTGTTATTACCGATAAAAATAACTATTCATCAACGTTCTGCAATGCAGTCGGTGACTATTGGGTCTCATTCAATCAATGATCTGAGATCAGATCTGTTGGGGGGTAAAAAAATATTTTAAATTTTCAGCACAGTAGGTGACTAAAACTGCTCTCTGGTCAGATTCACCTGTGATCATCACTGAGCATTGTACAGAGAACAGATTTGAAGTACATTTAGTATGGGAAATGTCTCAACCATATCCCACACGTACAGTAGCCTACATGGGACAGGCTGAAGGGTAAATGGATTAGTGGTGTAATTCTCATGATCTGACGAGCGACTAAAGACTCTTTCATAAGACTGTGGATGGATATGAGGGCTAATCTCATTAGCCATATTGATTCTCCCACGCCGCACAAAGAGACATGAAGTGGATGAATTGACTGTTTTAATGTGTGAAAGGTTCTGTGATCATAGAAATAGACTGGAGAGCTGAGTGTCTCAGTGTGGAAGTGCTGATCTAGTGTCAGTTTTGTCTTTTGGATCATAATGAATACAATTATATAGACAGGGAGGACCTGATCCTAGATCGGGACTCTAGCTGGTGGCTGGCATACCTGATAGATGACCTATCTGAGAGGAAGGACGTTGGAGGAACAGAGAGGGCGGGTCAGTGTCCAGAGGAAAATCGGACTCTTTGTTTGCACTTGTGACTAATGATGTCAAGGCAACCAACTTCTCCAAGATAATAGCCTCTGATACGTCTGTAGTTATGACCTCTACAAGAAACAGAGTGAGAGAGAGAGAGAGAGAGTGTATTGTGTGTGTGTGTGCGCATGTTTGTGCATGTGTGTCTGCTCATGTGTTTGTCTATGTGTGTGTGTGCGTGTGAGTATGTGTGTCTGCTCATGTGTTTGTCTATGTGTGTGTGTGAGTATTCGTGTTTGTCTAGGTACCTATCCTCAGTGCCTCCTTGTGTTTTATGTTAGCCCAATCCCCCGTTGATAATGCAAGGTAATAAAGTCTAAAAATTATTGTGTAGCCTGTGACTCCTGGCTGGCTCTGGAGGTCAAGGCTTGGGGTTCTGGAGGTCAAGGCTTGGGGCTCTGGAGGTCAAGGCTTGGGGTTCTGGAGGTCAAGGCTTGGGGCTCTGGAGGTCAAGGCTTGGGGCTCTGGAGGTCAAGGCTTGGGGCTCTGGAGGTCAAGGCTTGTGGCTCTAGGGGTCAAGGCTTGGGGCTCTAGAGGTCAAGGCTTGGGGCTCTGGAGGTCAAGGCTTGGGGCTCTGGAGGTCAAGGCTTGGGGCTCTCTATCCTCGTTGGTTCTCGTCTAGTCCAAAGGTGTGGCTGGCTGGCCCTCACAGTGTGAACTCAAACCCTGTTCTTATCTAGCTCTCTGCTATTTCTAGCTACTGTCCGTTTACAGCCCCAGACTAGGCTTCTCTCATTCTGTGTCAGCCAGCCCTTATAGGGGCAATTCATAAGGCTTTTTGAGAGGAGTTGGAGATCTGTACAGTGCAGAAACGTTCAACCAGTTTGTGTGTTTGTGTGTGTGTGTGTGCTTGCGTGCTTACGTGTGTGTGTTTCGGGGTGTGTACGGTATGTTTGTTTGTGTGTGTTTGAGTGTTTGTCTGTGGCGGCCCACAGGGAAGGGGTGTTGCTGAGGGGAATTCCCCCATGTTTGGTACTCACTGCAGTGCCTGTGTGCCAGATTGTACACCATCTGCACAAGAGCAGAGATACTAGCTGCAGTAACTTGCTCCCCGTGGCCACATTCTGCCCCCTCTGTGCCACGGTCCACTAGCAGCTGTAACCTAAACCCAGATCAATTTGTGCTATCTTGCCAACTCTTTGTCACTCATTGTCACGCAAGACAGCACAAACATATCTGGGATCAGGCTAGCTGTACCCCTGATAGCTTTTCAAAGACTCTATCAGTTTCTGAGGGCGGAATCCCTGCAGTCCTAGATGGCTGTCTGAACTGGTCTTTTATTGTTCCCAACCATCGATATTATTGTGGCCTGTTGGTCTGAAGGCTAAAGTCCTGGACCGAGAGCTGTTGACCGCGCTAGACCGGCAAGAAGGAGCTGGGAGGGGGTGAGAGGGGGCTCTATACAGACGAGGGGGGCAGCTGAGAGAGCTAGCCGCTCGGCTATTTGGACCCTCTCAGTTCCCTGCATTCTCCTCCTGAACAATGGGGTCGAGACTGGCTCCCCTCTGACCAGGCCGCTTGGCCCTCGCCCTCGCTGCCGCCACGCAGCACTTGATGTCATGGCGAGCCGGGTACGTTATCTCCCAGGGCCAGTGTCCCTGTGACCCGCGCCCTTGTCAGTGTCCCTGTGTCTCCCCTGTCATATTCCTAATAATCCCCCCCTTCCCGTCCAAATGTCACCACGGTGCTGTAAGGGAAGTTAGTAAGTTAAACCTTCAAGGCGTGCCAAAAATAACGCCATCTGTGATTGTTTGGCAGAGCATCTATTGTGTTCGTATGGGAAGTCCCACAGATCTCAGGGTCTCTCAGATCACCCATTCACTATAGCCCCACCCCCCCACACACACACACACCTTGGAGTGTGTGGATTGTGTAGATTGTGTGTGTAGTGTAGTGTGTAGTAGTGTCTGCGAATGTGTGTTTGTGTGTGGCGTAGTGTAAATGCTGTGCATGTAAGTGTTTGCCTTTGACTGTGTACTGTATACATGTAGCACCACAGGTAGTCATGTGACCCTTAGTACTGGTCATGTCTCCATATTTCTGTCACCGTGCACTAGGACCATGAGCATATAACAGTCCCTTTTGATAAAGCATAGCATGATACTGGTATAGAGTGGGCAGGTGGAGTTTTGCCTACTCACACACACACACACACACACACACACACACACACACACACACACACACACACACACACACACACACACACACACACACACACACACACACACACACACACACACACACACACACACACACACACACACACACACAGCATCACAAATATGTCACCATGCACTGCAGCAGTACCACATCTCCCAACACCTTTTACTGCCTCTTCCTCTGAGGTCCAGCCGTGTTGAGAGCATTCTACTACGGACATATTATGTGGTCCTCTCTGCTTCACGCTCGGCCCCCAATATCCTCCCTGTTTTCTAAACTGTGTGTGTGTGTGTGTGTTGAGGCAACGTTTGTTTGCTTTCTGCATCAGTGTTTTTGTTTCAGTAAAGTGGAGGTGAGTGTGTTTTATATGGTGTTGGTCGACAAGGTTTTGAGTGTGTACTCATGTATGGATATACTGTAACGTCATATGTTTAAATCTGTGTGTGTGTGTGTTCTGCAGATTTTCTACAGAGTGACTCGAGAGATCCAACCAGGAGAGGAGCTGCTTCTGTACATGAAGGCAGAGGATTATTCATGTGACAGCATGGCTCCTGATATGCACGGTCAGTTCACACACACACACACACACACACACACACACACACACACACACACACACACACACACACACATAAACAACACACACACACACACACACACACACACACACACACACACACACACACACACACACACACACACACACACACACACACACACACACACACACACACACACACACAAATATACACACATACACACACACACATAAACAACACACATACACACACACACACACACACACACTTAAGACATTCTTCCCCTTACTTCCCCCTGTCCAGAGGAGAGACAGTATCGCTGTGAGGATTGTGACCAGCTCTTTGAGTCTGTCTCTGAGCTGCTGGACCACCAGAAGGTTCCGTGTGGGACACCCACCTCAGCCTTCCTGGGGAACCCTGGAGGGGACAGTAGTGACCTGGAAGGCCTGGAGCCTCATGACCTGCACCTGTCCCACAGCCTCAGCCACGACGGCCACGACCACGACGGCCCCCAGGAGTGTAAGGAGTGTGATCAGGTGTTCCCCGACCTCCAGAGGTGAGAAGGCGTCCTCTTTCCCCCTTGTTGATAGGACCGGGAAAACTCGCTGCCACTCAGCTCAGAACCCCTCTATGTCACTCAACCTGCACCCCCCTCACATGCCTGATGACGGCTGCATATCAACCTGAATCTATAGTTGTCTTTTGAACTGTTATTGATCCTGTGTAAGGTCCTTGTGTGCACACTTCGTTCATGTTACTTTATTGGGTTGTTTTTAGTTGAGAGGCTAGTGAGGCAGAGGGTTGGAATAATGTTCCTCTGTCTGTCTGTCTGTCTGTCTGTCTGTCTGTCTGTCTGTCTGTCTGTCTGTCTGTCTGTCTGTCTGTCTGTCTGTCTGTCTGTCTGTCTGTCTGTCTGTCTGTCTGTCTGTCTGTCTGTCTGTCTGTCTGTCTGTCTGTCTGTCTGTCTGTCTGTCTGTCTGTCTGTCTGTCTGTCTGTCTGTCTGTCTGTCTGTCTGTCTGTCTGTCTGTCTGTCTGTCTGTGCGTCTCTCCTACAGTCTGGAAGCTCACTCTCTGTCTCACTCGGAGGAAAGGGAATACAAGTGTGACCAGTGCCCCAAGGCCTTCAATTGGAAATCCAACCTGATCCGTCATCAGATGTCACATGACAGTGGCAAGCACTACGAATGTGAAAACTGCACAAAGGTACAGTCATGTACCTGCTCAAAGGTACAGTTGTGTTTGGGTGGGTAGGTAGGTGTATGTTACTAGAGCAGGGCTCTCCAACTCTGTTCCTGGAAAGCTACCATCCAGTATGTTTTCTGGTTTAGCTGGTTGATAAACTGAATCAGGTTAGGTACAACTGGGGTTGGAGCAAACACCTACAGGAACAGGGTTGGAGAGCCCTGTATTAGAGTATATTTTGTGTTGAATTGAATGTGTGAACAAGTGTACATGTACATACATGCATCTCCTATATGTACTGTATCCATAGTCGCAGATGGGTGACCCCCCCCGTGTGTCCCCCTCGTCATCCCCCCCCCCCAGCAGGTGTTCACAGACCCCAGTAACCTGCAGAGGCACATCCGCTCGCAGCACGTGGGGGCGCGGGCTCACGCCTGTCCCGATTGCGGGAAGACCTTTGCCACGTCCTCTGGCCTGAAGCAGCACAAGCACATCCACAGCAGTGTCAAGCCCTTCATATGTAAGTCACTCAGACCCTTCATATGTAAGTCTGCACGCTTTTTCCACATATTCTACTAGCTTGTTAGAACTCATTTAGAAAAATCGCTAAAACGCCCCGTCTCTTATGTTCTGACCTGGTCATAATACTAGTTGACATGTGAGTTACTCCGTGATAGATTTGAACGCAGTCCCATACCTATTTTGACCCTCTCATTGTTTTAAAGGGGAATTTCACTTGAAAACCATTTCTTCATATATTCTTCATTAGTCCACTTTTGATACTGTCCCAGAAAATTGTGCATGTCAACATTCAACTTTTGAAGATATGTTGCTTCCAGTCTCCTGAAGCCCTAAATCAAGCAAGAGCAAAACATCTCTTTAGGATTCATTTTGCATATTCAGGAGAATTTTCCTGGAAGTAAACACAGATCTTCTATTATAATAGCTATGAGGCTTGTACATATATGTGCAAAATAAAATGTTAAACCATATTAACGGTACTCTGATGAGAACTATGTGAAAAAAGTGGTTTTAGGGTCAAATGCCCCTTTAAATATCAGTCCTTCAAGTACTTAAAAAAAACTCCATACAGTAGCACTTTAATATTAATTTATATTATTTGGTATTATTTATTATCTATCAATTTTGAATATCATTGAATATAATATGTTGTGATTGTAGGGTTAATTCTATACATTTAATGTAGGAAATGTTGAATGGTACTGACTTTTGACATTTTGAAAGTGGCATGTTGATTTTGGTAATATGTACATATCTATAATATACAAGATTGCATAAGGAGAACATAAAATGTTTCATTCCACAGGAATTGTAGTCACAGGGGAGTGCTATTTTGAAGGAGAATGGTATTTCTGTTATTAGCTGAACAACAGCAGTACGTGTCCCATGCCCCCATCTCAGCAATCGCACACCTTGTTGACCCAATGACCCCTAGTAATGACCTCACACTATGACCTCACGTTTTAACCCTAATGTTGTGCCACACATTGACTGTTCAACCATCCGTGACCCCCCCCCCCCCCCCCCCATCGACCCTGTCGACCCCAGAGCTCATACATTTGATCCCACTCTCTTTCACACTCCCTGTAAATGCCAACCCTGTGGTCAAACATTACAACCACAACCACAACACATGATGACCAGACCCCAGTTTTGCTTTTCAGAGAAAACACATTTTCAGAGTTTTTCCTTGTTAGGTCAGGTAGTCAGGAAAATCTTCTGGTCCCAATAATGATTTTTCACACTTTCACCTCACACACATAGCACAGTGATCTTCACCCTTTGACCCCAGCTCCATGACCCCACACGCAGGACAGAGGGGCTTGGTCCGCCTGCAGACCGCCATCTCCCCCCTCCCCTCTAAATGCACCATTCCACGCAAATAGCAACCACATGTCCCCTCCACCGTGCTCCGAATGGGAGTACATTTGCAGTAATCAGTTGAAAATATGCAGGTTTGAAAAAAGCTAATGCCCGTGTAAAAAGACAGAACACCCTCAGCCCTCAGCCCTGACAGAGACAATGTGTGTGTCCGTCTTCCATCTTTGTTTGTCTGTGTGAACAGTATGTCGGTCAGCGTGTGTGTGTGTGTCCATGTGTGTGTGTGTGTGTGTGTGTGTGTGTGTGTGTGTGTGTGTGTGTGTGTGTGTGTGTGTGTGTGTGTGTGTCCATGTGTGTGTGTGTGTGTGTGTGTGTACATGCATGTGTGTGTTTGTACCAAGGTAGAAATTCTGTGGCTGTGTCTGTCTGAGGAACATTCCGGCCCTGGTCTTTCATTCAGACACATGGGGCTGTCTTACTCAAAGCTGCTCTTCACAGGAATGTGTTTATAATATTTAGTTACAGTTTATGGGGACCTGACAAAACACACGTGTGGAGTGGATCAGGTCCCTCACACCCTGTGTGTCATGTGTGTCTGTTGTAAGTCTGTAAATGTCAGCAGTATGTGATTTACAGCCACGGGCTTCTACTCCTTCTACAACCGAGAGGAAACTGATAACAACACCCACGTTAGCCAACGAGCCTCAGGCGCATCAAATATTTACGCCTAGACTCAACATCTCTTGATCAATTACGACGTTGACTCCTTCGAAGACATAATCATTCCCTCTGAGACCTTTGCCCTCGATTCAAAGAGCATCCATTATTACAGCACGGTATGCACGTCATTGTCTTTCACAAGTTTCCCAGTACATTTCCAAACCACCATATGAAAAAACAAACACTGTTAGACGACATACTGTATATTGTGATGAGTAAATATTTGAATCAATCACATTCCTATAAACTACAATATTATTCATACATATTTTTTAAGAGTATGTTTTGATATGAAATTGTCATCCACTTTCCATTTTTACAGATGCCAATGTAAAAATAAAGAATATATAAAATAGAGAATATGAAACAGAATGACTATTATCCAGAAGCTACTGTATGTATAGATATGATCTCTATACTGTTTTTGTTTTGTTTTATCTAGCTATCATCTAGCACAGGGATCTCCAACCTGTTCTAGATTGAGAGCTACTTTAAAAAATGTTACAAGCTACTCAGAATACATTTTTTTTGGTCTGGCCCTTTAATAGCTCACCGAGCGAGTGAGGAATGATGGTTCTGTACTGCTGCTGCTCATGTCATAGCAAAGTTAGCAAATAATAGATACAAATGATATACTTCTGCTAAGTAAGGCTACTTTGCAGTTATCATTTAATTGAGAAGGTTTTGGGGAAAGTATTTCTGTCAACCCACAATATGGTTTTCACATAAACATCCTACACACGGAGTGATTGACAAACGTTCGAAGCAGACAGACAGACAGACAGACAGACAGACAGACAGACAGACAGACAGACAGACAGACAGACAGACAGACAGACAGACAGACAGACAGACAGACAGACAGACAGACAGACAGACAGACAGACAGACAGACAGACAGACAGACAGACAGACAGGCAGACAGACAGACAGACAGATAGACAGACAGACAGACAGACAGGGTAATATTGGTGGAAATCAATTGGCAAACTTTGGCTTTTTAAGCCAATAGTGGCTAACCAGAGGTGAGATAATGTCAGTGTTGCGTTGATTAGATAGTAGCTGAGAGCTTCAAGTGTCTGATTCTTGTGAGATTTGTTTGTGACAGTTTCCAGTGGAAAACATGAAAAATAGCAGGAACTTTAAGAATTGTTTAGCGAGCTACTCATTTGTGGGCTGTGAGCTACTTGTGGTCAACCTGTTGGAGACCCCTGGTCTAGCCACTATGTTCTGTTCAACAATGTGGTCTGCCACATAGCAGGGTTGGCGTCCATGGGGTCAGACAGGGAAGGGACTATGGGACTGTGGGAAGGTTACAGTGAGCTAGATGACAGGGACAGGGGGGAGTGGGGGGTGTGAGGGGAGGCGGGCAGCGGAGGACGTGAGCCCTGTCCCTGGGAACCCGGACCTGCAGGATAGGATTCATTCAACTCTGCTTCCTTCACAGGCTCAAAATAGAGCCATTGTGCCGTGTGTCTGCAAGTGAGTGTGTGTGTGTGTGTGTGTGTGTGTCATGCGTTATGTGATATTTTAATATCTGTGAATGTGTCTGCATAAATCTATGTGTGTGTGTGTATGTGTGTGTGTGTGTGCACTCATATGTGTGTTCTTGTCTATTGTGAGTTTTGTGAATATCTATGAATGTGTATGCATGTCTGTGTGCACACGCGTGTGTATGTACGTGTACGTATGTGTTTGTTTACAGTCTCCTTGGGAGTCTGACCCTGGGAGCACAATGCCTAGAGGTGCACTGTGTTTCATGTGCAGGTGATGCCTTCCACTGACTCAGTCTCAGCCCCGAGGAACAAAGCCCCCTGACAATGCTAGGATCTGGCGACTCATCTCACCCCCCCCCACCCTTCACCTCACTGAAATAACATTCTCAGACTAGGACACCCAGCCAGTCTCTCATGTACTGTAGTCCACCATCCTGAAATGCATGTGTAGTGTCACGACTAAAGCCTGGAGGTTTTCCTTACGACTGGATCTAAGGGAAAACTCTTGGCCCTTATGGTCGGAGATGTACTCTGTGTATGTGTGGGTGTATGTGGTGTTGGACATGTCTCTGAATGTCCCGTGTCTGTCTCCCTCTCCCTGCAGGCGAGGTGTGCCACAAGTCCTATACGCAGTTCTCCAACCTGTGCCGCCACAAGCGCATGCACGCCGACTGCCGTACCCAGATCAAGTGTAAGGACTGTGGCCAGATGTTCAGCACCACCTCCTCCCTCAACAAGCACCGACGCTTCTGTGAGGGCAAAAACCATTTCACGGCAGGGGGGTTGTTCGCCCATGCCCAAGGCATGTCCCTGCCCGGTGTCCCTGGTGCCATGGACAAGGCCGCTATGGGTGGGATGGGGCACAGCAGTGCCAGCCTGGCAGACTACTTTGGGAACCGGCACCACAGTGGCCTGACGTTTCCATCTGCCCCTGGCTTCCCCTTCAGCTTCCCGGGCCTGTTCTCTTCTGGACTGTACCACCGACCCACCCTCATCCCTGCCACCTCCCCAGTCAGACGGCCCCCAGGTCCAGGTACGGAGCACAGCAAGGGCCCCCTCCTGTCGCCCAGCCCCAGGGCCCAGGAGGCCAGAGAGCTGCTCAAGACCCTCCGCAAGGAGGCATCGCCCGGCAACGAGCAGCCTCAGGGGACAGAGCAGCGACAGGCCCAGGGCTCCTCCTCCAAGCAGAGGCATGGCGGCGGCAAGATGAGCAGCCAATCCGAGAGCAGCGACCTGGATGACGTGAGCACGCCCAGTGGGAGCGACCTGGATACCACGTCAGGCTCGGAGCTGGAGAGCGACATGGAGAGCGAAGGCCAGCGGGAGAGGGCACCCCGGGAGAACGGGAAGGGGCCCAAAAGGAAGGCGGGCGGAGGCCCCCAGAGCCCCACCATCCTGACCAGTAACCATACTAAGGAGTTCCAAGGCAGCCCCGCCTTGTTCCCTCCCTCGCTGGACGAGCACAATGCAGTCTCAGGGGCGGTCAATGACTCCATCAAGGCCATCGCCTCCATCGCTGAGAGGTACTTTGGCTCCACGGGGCTGGCGGGCCTGCAGGACAAGAAGGTAGGCGCCCTGCCCTACCCCTCCATGTTCCCCCTGCCCTTCTTCCCAACCTTCTCCCCACCCGTCTACCCCTTCCCAGAGAGAGAGCTCAGACCTCCAGGCCTCAAGGGGGAGCCCCAGTCCCCACCTGATGAACCCACCAAGAAAGGCCAGAGCAGGACCTCTGAGTCGCCCTTTGACCTTACCACCAAGCGCAAGCAGGAGGAGAAGGTCCCCGCCCCCTTTATCCCCGTCTCCAATTCCAAACCGGAGGCCTCCTCACGTTCCACCAATCAGGACCAGCCGCTGGATTTGAGCATGGGCGGCACGAGGCACCGCAGCAGTAGCCGTACCTCCCGGAGGGAGGAGTCGAAGAAGATCCACGTGTTTGGAGAAGACACGGCAGGGGTGGAGCTTCCTAAAGCCGACACCTCTCTGCAGCACGCTAGGCCCACCCCCTTCTTCATGGACCCAATCTACAGGTACTGTGAATCTCTAGAACTAAACCTCCCCAGTTCAAATATCACTCACTATCAGACTCATTTAGACCCACTGTGTGTTATTATATTCTGTGTTAGCAATATATGTCTTTAACTTCCTATAGGTACTTTTTCCTATATCGTTGGATGTGAATGTATTTTAGTGTCGGTGTCTAAGAACTGATAGAGTTGTAATATTAGCAGGGTTGAGAAGAGGAAGATGAACGATCCGTTTGAGGCTCTGAAAGACAAGTACATGCGGCCCGCCCCCGGCTTCCTCTTCCATCCACAGGTAGGTCCTGTCCTATCTCAGTGTTACTGTAGCTTCACAAAGACAGCCAGACCAGGGGCCCTTTTTGGTTTTGAGGCCCAGGCACGGTGAGGCAATCTGGGGGTGGTCCGAGGTGGTCTGGTTGTGATGGGGACCAGAGCCAGTGTTCAGCCTGATCCATGCTAAAGCATGTTTGGGTCTGGTCTGTCCTGTTCTCAGCTATCTGAACCAGATGTGGGAGAATGTGGGAGACTGAAAAGGGCACAAAGTGACACGTCCTCACATATGTGTCTTTGACTAAAATATCAAAAATGATACCCTTTTAAAGTTGCAGAATTTTGCCCCCGGACACTACGCTGCCTGTGATTTCTCTATCGTGTGTAGCGTGACTCAGTGTGTGTGTGTGTATTGACATGCGATGACATTCATGCGTTCGCTCTTCCCAGCAGTGAAAATTGGCCCGTCGGAAAAGTGAAAACATTTTCTCAGGGTCTGCTGTTTTTTACTGACCGTTTCAGGCCTGGTTTTTACTGGCTTGTTTGAGCCGTCTGATTTATGTCCCCTCTCCACACTCTGTGAACCAGTCTCTAACTCTGTAACGCCACATGGCCGTCGCACGTGGCTTAATGAGGTGTCCTATCAGTAGAAACAGTAACAGAGGTTAGGCCATCTTTATTACTTTACGATGTTTGGACACACAAATCAGTCGCAGAAACACTCTGACCACAGGGGCTCTTTATTTTGCAGTTGTACATTTTTGGGTTAGGGGTTTGTTACCAAGTCACCTGACCCCATGTGACATCCTCATCCCCCAACCAATGCCCATGTGTTTCCAATAAAAAGCTGTTGATCCGTGGTCTACTTCCTGGTTCTGACTGCTCTTTTCCTTCTGTCCCGCCCCTCAGTTTCGTATGCCAGATCAGAGATCCTGGGTAAGTTTCCTCTATACCTATATGTCTCTGTGCTTCTGCCTCCCCTAAACCCCCAGACAACCCCTGTGTGTGCATGGGTCCTCATCATAACACCCTCCATGTCACTCAGCCTGCGCATAGCTCTGGCCAATCTCCAGCAACTACCGACCAGGCATCATCCAATCACAAGCCATCAATTCTTATCGATGGATTTTAGACCTGTTTGTTGATCACATAAAAAAAAAAGGTTTTCTCAGCTTGCAAGCGATCTGCTTTTTCACTCATTTTGGTAAAAAATTCATGTAAACGTTTAGATCCATTTCGAATTACTAATTTGTCCACATGACAGGCCTGGGATTTATAGCAGGGTTCCACCCTGTACTGCTAACGACACTGTGGGTTCTATATATATTTGCTTATTTGGAGAGTAAGGCAGTGCTGTTGGAATGGGCACAGAGCGGGTGAGATGAAGGGGGGGGGGGGGGGACTGCTTTGCATCAGCGCTAGGGTAACAGTCACTTAGGGACCCAGGGAGGGAGGGGGAGTTCCTCCCTCTGACATCTGTTTCCAGATAAGATCAACAATTGAGAATGCATCTCACTAATTAAGGCGCTCTCAGCATCACTGACATCTGAAGATAACTAATCAACAGCTGGCCCCACAGAGACACTACGGCAACAAGCAAGTTCAGACAGGAGGGGGGTTACATCTAAAGGGGATTTTTGGGGAATCACATTTAAGTAAATGTGCAGGTATTTATCCTCCTTGTTCCCACAATTAGACTTCTCACAATCTGTATTATATCAGATGAGATCTAGAGAACCTGACTTAAAATCTATACAAATCTATACAAATCTATACAATCTCAAAGGCTTTAGAGCCGTTTCTTCTGATTCTGACTTCTCTCACCGGTAGTAGACGATACGGAGGGTTCTCGCAGAGAGAGTAACACAGCTGAACTGAACAGCCAGAGAGGAAGGAGAACGAGTGTGTATCGGAGGGAGGGTTGCCTCAGTAGACAGAAGAACAGCCAGGGTGGGCCTAGCTGTTTTAGCCTCAGCTTCTCGCTCTCAAACTAAAGTGTCTTATCTTGCACGACGGCTCAATATGGCGGACAGTTTTAGGGCTCCTAATGCGCAGGTGAGTTATGGCCTCTCATTGAGCAAGGAGGGAAACAAACTGAGCTTTAGCCCCCATGCCCATAAAGAGCCCCAATGAAATACATATTGCACATTCACAAGAAATATGGAAGCATTTCACCCCCACCTTTCCCTCCCGTTCCCCTTCTCACGAGGGAGCCTTTGATTCACGGCACGGAGCATTGGCATATTCATAATCAAACGGACCTGACACCCCACATCCTCCCGCAGTCGGAACTTTACACCCAACCGTCACTCTTAATCAGCCCTGGCCTATAACGTCTGTGGTCGTTCATCATCGATCAGTTTCTCCATCTCTGTTTTCTCTCTGCTCTTTTTCTCTCTCTGTCTGTCTGTCTGTCTTTCTGTCTGACTCTTGCTCTCTCTCATTCTTCCTTTCACTCCCTCTCTCTACCGCTCCCTCTCAATCTTTCTTTCTTTCTTTCTTCCTCTCTCTCTCTCTCTCTCTCTCTCTCTCTCTCTCTCTCTCTCTCTCTCTCTCTCGCTCTCCATCTCGGTAAAGTCTCAGAGTAACATGAGGTTGGAACAGTGAGATGGAATGTCAGGCGGTGAACAGGGCCCATGGTGCTGCCGGAGGCCCCCAATCACTACTGATTTGTTACCTTATTGAAATAAGAATAAGGAACACAATCAAAATTCAATACACGCAAAATAATGCAAATTTGTGGCACCTTAAATAAAAAGCTGTCCAATGCTAGATAGGCTGATAGGCTGACAGGTCCCGCAGCCTGCTGGGACATCATCCCCCCCTCTTTCCTCTTCTCCTCCCCCATCCCTCCATCCCGCTCCCTCTCAGCACAGCGATATCATTATTGCCCATGTCTGGCCCTTGATCAGTAATGTCAACATCTTTCATATTGACGAATGTGCTGTCTGCCTGCATTGTGCACCGAATGGTTTAGAGCCCAGCAGTGGATATGAATCACTCCTCTGCCCCTGCACACACACAGCGTGTGCACAGTGTGCACACACACGCAAACAGACGTAGAGCATGCAAGCACACACACAGAGCAAACAAGCACACAGACACACATTCTCACACATTAACACACTCTTTCTTTCTTTCTTTCTCTCTCTCTCTCTCTCTCACACACACACACACACACACACACACACACACACACACACACACACACACACACACACACACACACACACACACACACACACACACACACACACACACACACACACACACACACACACACACACACACACACAAACACACATTCTCTCACAGACATTGTTGGCAGTTAATCAATTATGACCACCATGCAGCACACACAGAAACACTAACACACACACACAAACACACAAACACGAACACACACACACTAACACAGACATACACACCATCTGACATGTACATATATTTCCACTTTCCTTCAAGGATTTTATGCATATTTGATGAAAGCAAATGTTAGCCTTCATTAGTAAATTGCATACAGTCCTTCTGTGTGTGTGTGTGTGTGTGTGTTTGTGTAAAACACAGTTGATTACATTCATACTCCACCTGACCTGACTTCCACTGGCCACTAGTCGTGGCATAAATCTGCATAATATTCCCATATACAATACCCTAATACCAGCCCTGGAAAGGACATTCAGTAACACTCTGATCTGTGTAAAGTACAGTATTGGTTTCTATCTTCAATATGGCCTAGTTTGAATACAGCCTTGGTTAGTGGTGTCTTAGTGGTGTCTGCTGCCACTAGCTTCTGGGGCAACTTGAGGAGTGTTTCGAGACATCGGGCTGTATTATTCACTCCCTTGGTTGTGCATCATTCTGGTGGGTGGCGACGGGAATGAACCCTCATCTAATGTGTCGGGCTCCACCAAAGGAGCAGTTGTAAGTTGTAAGGTTAAATGTTGTAAGGTTAAATGTGTCCCTCGCTATCAAATAAATGTCTGAATCCAGATGCGCAAGCAAGGGAGTCAGTAATACAGCCCAATACAGCCCAATGTCCCAGAAGACTCCATAAGTTGCCCCTGAAGTTATGCTGAAACCTGCCAGGTGGTCAATTTAAATAAGGTGTGTTACTGACTGACTGAGTTGGTTAAATGAAGGTTTTTCCTAACCATTCATGTGACATGTCTCTTCTCAGATGTCGGCCATTGAGAACATGGCGGAGAAGCTGGAGACGTTTGGTTCGCTTAACCCCGAGTCAGGTGACCTGATGCGCTCCGTCCCCTCCATGTTTGACTTCCGAGCCCCGCCCACTGCCCTCCCCGAGACGCTATTGCGCAAGGGCAAGGAGCGCTACACCTGCAGGTAACCACGGAAACCGTTTACCGCAAATAGTACCAGAGGTTGTTTTGGAGATTTTATACAACTGTATTTAATTTTTTACATTTTGTCTTCACACTACTTAATCTCTGATTTTGGCCTTGTGACTTTCTGATTGAAAGTCCCATGGTTTTGGTAAATTCCTATTTCTATACTTCTAAATTCATGAATTGAGGTGGATTTAATTGAATTTGATTGAATTGAATTGGAATAGACCCTAAACCTGAAAAGTTAACATGTCCTTGAGTGTATGTCCTATTTCCATTCCATGTCCTTGAGACACATTTCTACTTAATTTCCATGGCTGGCCAGTGTCAACCTTTTGAGGTGACTGTGTGTGCTGTGTTACTCCGTGAGGGGCTGTGCTTGGCTCCCTCTCTCTCCCACTGTTTACCCAGGGAGTTGGCCCTGATTAGCAGATTAATACGAGAGGTTTTGGGGCCCCGGCGGCGCTTTGATCTAACGCTATGCTGTGTGTGTGGACAACACCCACTCTCTGCACCTCCCCATTGCTACATTATACACATAAAGTTACTCACACACATTCCATTAGCTTCAAGTGCTGAGTGTGGGAGTGAAATGAATATTCAAATAGCTATTTGTTAGTGGAATTATGCAACCATAAGACAATGCATAAATTATGTTGCACTCCAGGTATTTATCAGTTATTTGATAGAGATATGTGTTCTTTGGAATCTTTTTGGATTTATTGTGTTAAGGTGGGTTTTTCCTATTGTGAGTTGTGTGTTGTTAATACTGCATGTTCTAAGATATGCTACTTACATTTTACATTTTACTCTAAGATGTATGGTGACACGAGGTGTTCTCTGCCCATCAGATACTGCGGTAAACTATTCCCACGGTCTGCCAACCTGACCCGCCACTTAAGGACACACACGGGAGAGCAACCGTACAGGTAAGACTCTCACACACACACACATCATGCGTGAACATACCCAGCATTAAAGGAGGGTCAGCTGTGGGATGAGGGATGTGGGAACAGGAAGTGATCATTCCGTGCTGACAGAATAACATCCCTCTAACCCTCCTCCAACGTCAGTTCGTCTCACCCTGCGAGCACAGACAATACTGAACGAAGACAGGACAGCTTTTCATCACAGTATAAGCCATCTGTTAATGTCTGTCAGATAACCTACACACACTGTCTGAGTCCTCCCAGACAGCCATCGTTCATCTATCAGACCCAGTCCGCTGCTACACGGATGTTTTCCCAGAGAATTCCTGTCCATAGTTACGCGCAGCATTCTTTTGTCTTCCTACGTCGTTAAAAGACTGGGACAATTATCATTCGGCTAAATGTTTTGCCTCATGAAAAATGGTGGCCGACGTCTGGTTGACAGGAGGGGGGTTTGAACTTAAAGATGGGGGAAGGGTGTGGCAGGGAGAGGAAAGGGGGAGGGGAGAGGGGAACACAGAAGAAGGAAGTTTGGTGAAAAATGGGGTGATGAGGAGCATGGGCAGATGTCCAGGGGTAGTAGCTGGAATAATGACTGTGATGTCGGACTCAGAGCCCGCACACACACACACACACACACAGACACACACACACACACACACGGACACACACACACACACACACACACACACACACACACACGGACACACACACACACACACACACACACACACACACACACACATACATACAGTACACAGTCCAGGGGAGGCCAGTTGACCACAGGGGAGAACCTCAGGCCTCTGTAGCAGTCTGATAGATTGAGCCTCTACCCGCTGGCACATCATTAAAGATCTCTGCTGTTTATTGTACTTTTTGCGAAGATAACTGGGCGCTCCTGAGGGACGGCCAATCGGGCGAGCTAATTCCAGCTAGAAGAAAAGATGTAATCATCTTGTATAATTTTGCATGGGGGGGGGGGGCTTGGCTCTAACAGATTTGTTGTATGCCTGTTTTGTGAGAGAAGAATGTGAATGTGTGTATTGCGCTGGCGGAAGATAAGAGACAGAGCTGGTTTCACCTTGAACGAGCTACTCCATCATGTCTGAAAGAGTGGGGGATGATGGGGGCTGTCCATGAATACATGTGTGTGTGTGTTCCACCGTGAATGTGTACAGCATCATTTGAATCATTCATTGTTAAAGGGATACTTCAGAGTCAGATGAACTCATGGATGCCATTTGTATGACTCTGCATTCAGTAAGAAGGAGGTTAGAGGTAGTTTTGCGAACCAATGCTAACTAGCGTTAGCGTAATGACTAGAGAGTCTATAGTATCTACTAGCATGCTAGCAGTTACCCTAGACTTCCAGTAATTGCGCTAACACCCGTCAGAAATTACATTAACGCTAGTTAGCAGCTTCCTTCAAACTGCACGCAGAGACATAGAAATGGTATCTATGAGTGCATATGACTAGTAGATGAAGGGCTTCATTGCCAAAGTCCTGAAGTATCCCTTTAAGGCCTATGTCTTTCTTGTGTTTGCTTTTACTGTATCTACTCCAGCATGTGTGTAGTGTATTTGTACTGTTCCCCATGAGTCCCACCTGTTTTGACCTTTGACCTCTTGGAGTGACCCCTACCTATCTGTCTCCTCAGGTGTAAGTACTGCGACCGCTCGTTCAGCATCTCCTCCAACCTGCAGCGCCACATCCGCAACATCCACAACAAGGAGAAGCCCTTCAAGTGTCACCTGTGTGACCGCTGCTTCGGCCAGCAGACCAACCTGGACCGTCACCTCAAGAAACACGAGAACGGTAACCTCTCAGGTGAGAGAGCCTCTCAATCAATCGAAGCCCTTGTTACATGAGTGGTGCTTTACTGAAAGCTAGGAAATGAACCTGTGAACTTACATCCAGCAACTTGCAGGTGCAGGGTGTCATGTAAAAATCTTCCCAGCGTGAAATAGTTCCCAATCGTTCTGATTGTGACGTCATGTTGTAAAATTTCTCGTAGCGTGAAAATGTTCCCAGCTCTTTATGTGGATGGCTTCAGCTCGTGCGGATGTCTCTCTCTCACTGTTGCTCACCCTTGATTTAGCTAGCTAGCCGGTGGAGAGGGCTTGTTCTCAGAGGTGTCCAGTTTTAGCTTGCTTGTATAGGTACATACCAAAAAATAACGTAATGAAAGAAAGACAGATACACATTTGAATGCTCCCGCAGTTTTATTGTGAAATGTTTCGACCCGTACGAACTCCTTTGGGTCCAAGCGTTGTGCAATAAAACTGCGGGAGCATTCAACAGAGTGTCTTTCTTTCTTGAAATGAACAAAACTGCTGATGAATCAAATCAGATATATTTATATACTGGGTGAGCACTCACTCACTCACCCTCAATTGCCTCCGTAAATTCTCCAGCTGTATATAATGTGAAATGTCATTTACTTACGGTTAAAGAAAAAATTTGGGGAAACTAAGAAATGAGATTAAATTAATCTGTCGCCCGTCTCTGCGACAACACAATTGCGTTCTGAATGTTCACCGACTCTGCTGCTTTCGGCGGTACAAATCATCGCCGGTTGAGTTTGATAGTTCGCTCTGCGTTGCAGCGACTCACTGAATCACATCAGAAACGTGGAGGCAAGCAGGCGACACCTGGCCAGACGCCCGTTGTAAAGCTAGTCCGGTTGATCAGATACAGTCACTTATTAAAGCAAACATTGGCATTTTCATACACATGGTCCCGTCACTTATTAGAGTCAACATAATATTGGTTCACTTAAATACTTCCAGGTAATAAGGCCAGTGGAAGTGTGCTATTCGTGCAGGCCTTGGTCCAACACCAACAGGAGATTCAGTACATACTGGTACACCCGGTCAGTGGATTGGTTTCTCGTCAAGTCTCTGATCCTAAATAGTTTCTTGTCATCCAAAGGGAGAATCCAATGGTGTCACTGTGGACTTATTTGTATTCTTTTAATACTAATATTCAAACGGACTGATTACAATGTTGTCTTTCTGTAGGAACGGCTGCGTCCTCCCCTCGGTCAGAGCTGGACAGCAGCAGTGCCATCCTGGACGACAAAGAGGACTCCTACTTCAACGAAATACGAAACTTTATCGGCAACACAGGCCAGAATCAGCCGTCCCCTGACCATTCTGAGGAAGGGTAAGTCCCATGTTTTGTCTGGATGTGCATATACTATATATATGTGTCCAAAAAAATGCTTGGACAAACAGTACACACATTCATCATTCATCTTATCCTCTGTAGCACACACACACACACACACGCGCGCGCAAACGAGAGGCCTGCTTTTCTGCAGCACATATCCAGTGCTTGAGGCTAAACATTGAGGTGATTATAGACAAACATGGGGGGACACGGCCCCTCTCTGCTGGCCTGCGAGGGCATTCTGATGCACTTCAGCCTTTATTCATTTCTGTGTGTGTGTGTGTGTGTGTGTGTGTGTGTGTGTGTGTGTGTGTGTGTGTGTGTGTGTGTGTGTGTGTGTGTGTGTGTGTGTGTGTGGAGTCTCAGACCAACAAACAATCATCACTGACGACATCTGGATAATTACCACGTTTGGAAACGTGCTGGAGCTTTTCACGACTGTTGACTTTGGGCCATGCATGCGCACCGGTATCGGCCTTGCATACAATTATGTCTGATGATTATGCTAATCAATTCTTGTAAAACTATGATCAGCTTCGGGATAGGGGTCGGCTACAGGTCGCGGGTTTGTTTTTACGTGCCCTGGGTTTGATCAGGGAGGTAGAGATAGAGATCTCTCGGTCTTTCTTTTGATTGTGTAAAAAAGGGGTTGTGGGTGCAGCGTCACAGAGACGTGGGGAGAGAGGGGAGAGGAGGGGGTGAGGCAGGAGGACCCGGGAGCGACTAGCTCCCACATCTGGAAGCAACATGTCCGCCTACAGGAAGAAAGTCGGAGAAGGTGGGGTCAGGGGGTCGGCCCGTGTTTCCTTTCAAAGTGCGGCGCTCCTGAGTACCTCTGATAGATACTTTATCCCCAGCAAATTACCGCGTTTGAAAGCGTAATTAACAAATCTGTTTTCATAATCACAGAGGCTCTGGTCTCGGCCCGGCGCTGCTGGTCTCGCTATGCGCGGTGCGCGGCGATGTCGACAAGACATGGCAACTACCTCTTTGGCAGTCCTGGCCCTCTCCCAGTCCCACCCAGGGGGCGCGTTGCTTTTCAACTCTGTCTAATTCCCGCTATAATCGCCCCACTCTGATAAATCTAGAGCTGGATAGCAGATTCTCTAAAATATCTACCGCAATTGTTCTCCCACTCCTTCTCTTCTCAACTCATTGCAAACTCAGCTTTTCTTCTTCTTCAAATAGATCATTTCCTGGACTCTTCAGGGTCCTCTAATCTATGAGCGATTTTGGCGGGTGTATAAGTAGGGTCCACAGCCAGACTTTGTTTGCTAGCCTCGTCTAGAAACAGACATAGTTGGGAGCTGACGAGAGACATCCCGGAGTGTAATTAGTGAATCGGTCTTAATGTGGTTCAAGATGATTTACCAAATGGTGGTTTCCTGAGTCTGCAGAGACAGTGGGCAGATACAGCCCCAGTCAGGTTTTGATAGCTGGGCCTTTTCTCTCCGTGGGGACCAGGGAAATGGGCCGCTTGGCAAGGCCCTCATAACTCTTCCACCAAATGGGTCTGTCAGCTAAATATTTTGCCTATTAGATGAATCTGAGATAGTAGGAAAATAAACAACGGGAGAGGCCGAGTAGTGCTGTTAAGTGCTGCAGCGATCAGCGAGACGCTCATAGAGCCTGTGCCCAGAGGGGCCCTCGAGACGTGATGACAAACGGGATTCCGGCTCTGCCTCTCGCTGCCCCAGCTCAGCTGCCATGGCTCGCTCCACCGTGCTCTACCCACTCGCTCTCTATCCTCTCTATACTCCCATTGTTCACTCAGGAAGGAGGGACTCTTACAGGGACTGACTGGCCAAAATATACAAGACCACAAGACCACAAGACCACATTTCATTATAAAGTTTGATGTAAGAATGAGTGTGTGTTAGCCTTGTATCCATAACTGCATGGTGCATGGGAATGATAGAAGGTTAGAATTGGCTTCAGAACGTACAGTCTGGATACAATGTGGCTAAGTGTGAGTGTGTATATTGCTTATGTAAAGTTTGTGCAGTACTGTGCTAGTGATGTGCTAGGTTTTACACATGTATTTCCTGGTCTCCGTTCCTAGGTTGAACGGGGGTCCTTTCGAGGAGGAGAAGCCCCTGATGGCCAGCCACGGGTCACGTGACCTGGAGGAGGGGGAGGGGGAGGAGCTTGGCGCCGAGGAGGAGGAGGAAGGGGAGCAGAGCGACTCCGCTGCTGGGAAACCTAGAGATGAAGCTCCCCCCAGCAACCTAGATGATGACATCATACACAACGAAATAGAATTTGACGGACCTAGCGATTTGGACCTCAACTGCAAGACCTCCCCTAGGAGGTAATAGTAGTGAGGATATGCCTCCAGCATAAATATCCACTCACACAACCATGTAGACTAAAATATATGGACACATACATATATGTATCAAGCTGAGACATTGTGACAGTATATTGGCATTCTTTAACCCCCCCCCCCGAAGGGATCATTGAATGAAATTGAGTTGAATTGAATTGAGTTGAATTGAATTCATTTAAGTTGACTTGAGAAGTTGAATTGAATGTTGACAGGGATTCGGTTGTCTCCCTCCTCTCCAGCTATGAGGAGGAAGAGGATCAGAGTAGCTACTCTGCGCTGGATCACATCCGTCACTTCTCTGACATGCATAAGATGGAGGACAGTGAGTTCAGTGACGGGGATGGCACTGCCTTCGGCTCCCCCAGCCTGCCTGAGGCCGTCAAACAGCCCCTGTACAGGAAATCCAAGTCCCAGGTGGATGTGTGTGTTTGATGTGTGTGTGAGATATAACATGATAATGTACAAAACATTCTGAAAATGTATGCTCTTATTCGCACTGAATAAGAGCATCTGCTAAATTACTAAAATGTAAATGCACGTGTGTGTGTGTGACTTTAGGTGTTTATTGGAGTTAACCTGTCCTTCTCCCTCTCCCTCTCCCCAGGCGTACGCCATGATGCTGTCTCTGGCTGACAAGGACGCACTCCACCCAGCCAACCACACACCAGCCACCATGTGGCACAGCCTGGCGCGGGCCGCTGCTGAGTCCAGTGCCATCCAGTCCCTCAGCCATGTATGATACCCCGATCCCTGACCTCTAACCCCCCCCCCCCCCCCGACCCCAACCTATCGCACTGGGAGCCCTTGGGGGCCGTCAGCGGGGCCCCTGGCCCTTGGCCCGTCACAGACTGCCGAGCAGAACCACGGCCCATCTGACTGCTGAGCAGAATGCCTTACACACGAGCAGGGTCACCGTCCACAGAGAACCGCCCAGCCCAGCCCTCCAAGAGATCCAACAAAACATCCCTCCTGTGACCTTAAATTGAGTCATTATGTTTGTTATCGACGACAATGATGATGATAGTTATTATTGATTATGGTGAAAATAAAAATGCTAAATAATAATAGCTGTATTTATTCTGGTGAGTTTCTATGTTTTGCACAGCAGCGGCGGCTGGTAGGAGGGATGATGGAGATGGTTTTGTTAGATGTTACATTGCTAGAGCATGTCATGTGTCCACTCAGTGGAACTGTGTCACGTGTCCACTCAATGTCATGTGTCCACTCAGCTGAGAACATTTGTCCTCTGTGTGATGTCGTTTGTATTTGGAGAACCCATTCGGGACCGCAGTCCAACCACGGTTTGATATGTGTACAGAGTACAGACCCTACCTAGCCCCACATAGCCCAACCTATTCTTACCAGGCCTCACCTAACCACCCCTAGCTCCATCTAGAATCACATAATCCTACCTAGACCTACCATGCCACAATACAGCTAACTCACCCCACATTGCCCAACCTAGACGGAGACCTGGCCTTCAGACCATCTCAGCTGGATTGGAGTATCAGTGAAATGTGTTACGAGAATGATTCCCCTTAACCCCTGGATATAAACAGGTGTTTTCCCATCAACATGTACTTATATAAATGCTAGGATACTTGGAAGGGTGGTGCTGAGTAAAGACTCGGGTCCAAATGAACCACACCTCTCCGAGAAAGATGGTGCTACAAACGCATTACGACAAGATTGTTGATAAATGAAGAACAAAAGAAAAAGAAACATTGAAGACTGAGAAAAATCGGACTGATTTTACCACCTAAGAAGGAGTTTGCATAGCTGCGTGTGTCTGCACAATCACAGAACTGTACACGAGTGTCTGCAAACTGCGGCTCTGAAGCTGCACTCGGTCCCACCCTGCTGCGCTCTCTGTGAAAGGATCTAAGTAGTTTGTCGTTTTAGCGGAAGAAAAGAAGAAACCACAATCTTTTTTTTTACTCTGAAAAAGTAGCAAGTGCTGAAGTTTATCGTTATTAAACAGTTAAAAAGGGCATCTCTCCCCCTTTCTCGAAACCCCAAACTCATCGTAGTCGGCCAACGATACCACTAATTAGCCTAAATGCTAGTCGTTAGCTACCCCCATCCTCGTGTCTTTCATTTTTTAGACAATCATGTTTTTTTGTTGGTTTTTTTTCTACATTTTTATTGTTGTTGTTGATGTTATTGCTGTTGTATGTTGAGAATTGTATTTATTTCTTGGCAAACTGTAGTTTGTTTACTGAATAGCACTGCTCCTACCCATAGTGAAGGGGAGATTCCTCACTGGGGCCTACTCCAGAACTCAATGGGGTTTGTAGATGACGTTTGAGTGCCGGATAGTATTAAACATACCATTCACTCTTTATTCTTCTAATGAAACTGGTTGATGATGAATAGATATTACTTTGGGTTTTTTTTGTACGACAATTTATTGATCCAATTGTAAATGGAAAAAACAAACATTATAAAGACAAATAAAAAGATGGCAGGTATAAATAAGTTCTTCATAATCGCATGATTGGTCTCCATAGATCTGTATCTGACAGTTTTCTACGGTTGTCTGCAAGCTTGTGTGACGTTCAGTCAATGTTAATCCCTTGTGCCAAACCTATAATAAATAACAGATTATATTCATTTATCCTCCCATTTTGAGGGACCAGATTGTTTGTTTGTTTTTTGTTAGTTTTTTGTCATTGATGTTTTTGTTTTTGTTTATAATCCATTTAAAAAAGTAATCAGCAAGTTGAGGTACTTTGTTTTAATGCTTTCTACAATGTAACTGTAATGCATTTCAATTCAATACTGTGGGAGGAGCAACTAAAAAATAAAGGACTACAATGTGGATTAAGTGTGTTTCTCTCTGTCTCCCACTTTCCCTTCCTCTCTCTGACTCTCTCTCTCCCTGCCCCCTTCCACTTCCCTCCCTCCCTCATGTCCAGACAGTGTGTTAAAATAAGAACTGGGAGTCAGAGAGACACCTGGCCCTTTCTCCTGGCTCTCTCAGGGCCTCCAAGCGCGAGACTGAACTCTGGTCCCCCCTTTCTTCCCAGATCCTGGCACAGAGAGCGAGAGAGACAGAGGGAAAGAGAGATTGAGCCAGACACAGAGGGAGAGAAAGAAAGAGAGATTGAGCCAGACACAGAGGGAGAGTAAGAAAGAGAGAGAAAGAGAAAGAGAGGCTGAGGGAGAGAGGGATGGAGGAGCTGAATGTGGTAGTGTAGTGGAAGCGGAGGCAGGAATGTGTCCTCTTTATTTGGGGCCATGTTGTGGGCCATGATGGATGAGGCGGGGAGATGTGATGACCTGGCTCATCGCTCAAACGCTCAATAAGACTTCCCATCCTGCAGGCGTCCCTGTCAGAACCCCCCTTGCCCCTCCTCATCCCTCCCACACCCCCTCTGTCACGGCTCGCATATGTGGGCGGACATTGTGGCTGAGAAGCCCCACTCACTTCCATTGTCCAGTCATGAGTGGGGGGTTAGAGTGGGGTGTGTGGGAGGTGTTTGGGGGACTGACAGTGGCTATCCCAAGCCCAGACTCTCCAAAGCACGTACAGTGGCTCTCAATAAGCCTAATGGATGGGATGTTTTTTTAAGCGGGCCTCGTCGATCAGCCCCGCCGTTACGTCAGTTCTCCTCCGAGCAGCTCCGCGGGGTGTCCAGCTTTGATGAGGTCACGGCGGGTCAGGCAGTGTTGATGAGGTCAGTGTGGGTCATCCAGCATTGATGAGGTCAGCTTGTGCGAGCGGTGCAGGGTCGTAATGGAGTGGAGGTGATAATAGCCTGGAGTATAGGAGGCTATAGGCTGAATGGACCAGTGGGGACAGTATGTATGTATGGACCATTACTGACCTGCCCCACCACAGGGTCATAACACAACCTGCACTACGCCCTCTGCTGGAGATTATTATAGTAACAATTTAAAGACATGCTCTGGAACTTTGGCAACTGGATGTGTCAATGTGTAGTTCATATATGCATAATCTATGAGCAGAATGACTGTTTTACCTCAAATAGACACAAAATCCCTGTGCAGTGCCATTTTCCCTACATTTCTCACCCGTGAGCCAGCCCCCTAGCAATTCGAGTTACAGCCAATGAGCTTCAGCCCCTTGTCTTTTGATTGACAGCTAGCAAGATGCACACAGAGCAGAGAGAGAGAGAGAGAGAGAGAGAGAGAGAGAGAAAGAGAGAGAGAGAGATGAGAGCAATGACGTGCTGCACATATCTGCACAGATATGACGCAGTACAACATTTCCGGGGACCTGTTTTGTCTCTTGAGTGCTACTTTCAGAACTACTAGCTAAAAGGTATGCAAATCTTAAGGACAATCTCTTTAAGTGTTTTCAATGTCATGCTCAAAGGCTAAACTAAGATACTTGTCATTGTAAAGAATACTAGCCAGGCTATTACCTCACCAGAGTCAAATCCATAGACCAAAGAGGGGGCATTCCTTCTTGAAATAACTCCAAATTATTAATTGAAACTAGGGTAGTGTGTGTATGAATGTGATTGAGTGTGTGTGGGTGGGGGGTGAAGGGGGCATGGGTCATGGCTTGGCAGTGTACCCTGTTGGGCTCCTCAGCATTGCTAATTTGATCATGGTAGATTAGCACATGCCAGTGTCGACCATGCCTCGGCTCACACTTAATCCACACACTGAGACCCGTTATTACCACCATTAACCCACAGCTCCACATAAAGACCTATGTGTGTGGGAGTGGGGCTGGCAGGGCCGAATGGACACTGTGTGTGTGTGTGTGTGTGTGTGTGTGTGTGTGTGTGTGTGTGTGTGTGTGTGTGTGTGTGTGTGTGTGTGTGTGTGTGTGTGTGTGTGCGTGTGCGTGCGTGCATGCATGCATGCATTTACCCAGGCAGGGGTAACACAGTACAGCAGTGTGGATTAGTTAATGTGATCTGGTTTATTTAATTGAGGTGTGTGTCAAATAGGCGGGGTGTGTGGTGCCCCCGTGGGGTGTGTGTGTGCGTGTCAAGTGTGTGTGTGTGCGTGGGCGTAGTAGTGGGCTGTGGCGGTCCTCTCCTCAGTAGGGCTGGGAGCCACTCAGCTAATGGGGAAGCTGGCAGAGGCTCAGAATCCATCAGGACTCATTATGGCCTAGCCCCCCCCCCCTCCTCCCTCTGCTGCCACGGCCACCCGCCCAGTGGGCCCTTGTGTGGCACACTGTCGCCCGTTCACTGGAACATACATCACACCCCAGAGAGAGAGAGAGAGAGGCAGCTGGCTCTCATACTGATTAACTTGGCACCCCTGCTGACTCAGATGCCAGGGGAAACATCGTTGAAGAGGAAGGCATGGGTGTGTACAGTACAAGGGGCGTGGAGGAATGGAAAGGAATGTGCTTGCTTACAGTTGGCACCAAGCGACAGCCAAAAAGGGGGGAACTCCAACAAATCATCACACTGAGTTTTTGTCTGGTTGTTCAATAGTGGCAACACCCCCAGTGTTTCCCTACATCCCTGGGTACTTGTGTAGTGAAGGGATAAGCCAGCCATCCAGCCTGGTCAGGCTACAGACAGGACAGCCTACCCAGGCAGCTCCCTTCATCCCTGGGAACAGAGAGCTGCCGAGCTCCTTAACACCCCTGGTGGTTTCATTGCGCTATTTGTTTTTCTCCCCAGGGGCTATGGGTCATTAATGTTATTGATGGGGGATCAGCACAGGCCAGCTAGAGGAATCAGCTAGGGGAACAGGCCAAGGGAACAGGCTAGGGGAACAGGCCAAGGGAACAGGCTAGGGGAACAGGCAAAGGGAACAGGCCAGGGGAACAGGCCAAGGGAACAGGCTAGGGGAACAGGCCAAGGGAACAGGCCAGGGGAACAGGCTAGGGGAACAGGCCAAGGGAACAGGCTAGAGGAACAGGCCAAGGGAACAGGCCAGGGTAACATGCCAAGGGAACAGGCCAAGGGACCAGGCCAGGGGAACAGGCCAAGGGAACAGGCCAAGGGAACAGGCTAGGGGAACAGGCCAAGGGAACAGGCCAAGGGAACAGGCTAGGGGAACAGGCCAAGGGAACAGGCTAGGGGAACAGCCAAAGGGAACAGGCCAGGGGAACAGGCCAAGGGAACAGGCTAGGGGAACAGGCCAAGGGAACAGGCCAGGGGAACAGGCTAGGGGAACAGGCCAAGGGAACAGGCTAGAGGAACAGGCCAAGGGAACAGGCCAGGGTAACATGCCAAGGGAACAGGCCAAGGGAACAGGCCAGGGGAACAGGCCAAGGGAACAGGCCAAGGGAACAGGCTAGGGGAACAGGCCAAGGGAACAGGCCAAGGGAACAGGCTAGGGGAACAGGCCAAGGGAACAGGCTAGGGGAACAGGCCAAGGGAACAGGCCAGGGGAACAGGCCAGGGGAACAGGCCAGGGGAACAGGCCAGGGGAACAGGCCAAGGGAACAGGCCAAGGGAACAGGCTAGGGGAACAGGCCAGGGGAACAGGCCAAGGGAACGGGCTAGGGGAACAGGCCAAGGGAACAGGCCAGGGGAACAGGCCAAGGAAACAGGCTAGAGGAACAGGCCAAGGGAACAGGCTAGGGGAACAGGCCAAGGGAACAGGCCAGGAGAACAGGCTAGGGGAACAGGCCAAGGAAACAGGCCAAGGGAACAGGCCAGGAGAACAG
Organism: Oncorhynchus kisutch; assembly: GCF_002021735.2. Lineage (NCBI taxonomy): Eukaryota > Metazoa > Chordata > Actinopteri > Salmoniformes > Salmonidae > Oncorhynchus > Oncorhynchus kisutch. Next base: position 35,239,775 of record NC_034191.2, read on the forward strand.
GCTAGGGGAACAGGCCAGGGTAACAGGCAAAGGGAACGGGCCAGGGAAACAGGCCAGGGGAACAGGCAAAGGGAACGGGCCAAGGGAAGAGGCCAGGGGAACAGGCCAAGGGAACAGGCTAGGGGAACAGGCTAGGGGAACAGGCCAAGGGAACAGGCCAGGGGAACAGGCCAGGGGAACGGGTTAGGGGAACGGGCTAGGGAAACGAGCAAAGGGAACAGGCTAGGGGAACAGGCCAAGGGAACAGGCCAGGAGAACAGGCCAAGGGAACAGGCTAGGGGAACAGGCCAAGGGAACAGGCTAGGGGAACAGGCCAAGGGTACAGGCTAGGGGAACAGGCCAAGGGAACAGGCTAGGGGAACAGGCCAAGGGAACAGGCTAGGGGAACAGGCCAAGGGAACAGGCTAGAGGAACAGGCCAAGGGAACAGGCTAGGGGAACAGGCCAAGGGAACAGGCCAGGAGAACAGGCTAGGGGAACAGGCCAAGGAAACAGGCCAAGGGAACAGGCCAGGAGAACAGGCTAGGGGAACAGGCCAGGGTAACAGGCAAAGGGAACGGGCCAGGGAAACAGGCCAGGGGAACAGGCAAAGGGAACGGGCCAAGGGAAGAGGCCAGGGGAACAGGCCAAGGGAACAGGCTAGGGGAACAGGCTAGGGGAACAGGCCAAGGGAACAGGCCAGGGGAACAGGCCAGGGGAACGGGTTAGGGGAACGGGCTAGGGAAACGAGCAAAGGGAACAGGCTAGGGGAACAGGCCAAGGGAACAGGCCAGGAGAACAGGCCAAGGGAACAGGCTAGGGGAACAGGCCAAGGGAACAGGCTAGGGGAACAGGCCAAGGGTACAGGCTAGGGGAACAGGCCAAGGGAACAGGCTAGGGGAACAGGCCAAGGGAACAGGCTAGGGGAACAGGCCAAGGGAACAGGCTAGGTGAACAGGCCAAGGGAACAGGCTAGGGGAACAAGCCAAGGGAACAGGCTAGGGGAACAGGCTAGGGGAACAGGCCAAGGGAACAGGCCAGGAGAACAGGCCAGGAGAACAGGCCAGGGGAACAGGCCAGGGAGACAGGCTAAGGGAACAGGCCAGGAGAACGGGCCAAGGGAACAGGCTAGGGGAACAGGCCAAGGGAACAGGCTAGGGGAACAAGCCAAGGGAACAGGCCAGGGGAACAAGCCAAGGGTAACAGGCCAGGGGAACAGACCAAGGGAACTGCCATGCACATGGTTTTAATATGACAGTCTTAATCAGGGCAGTCGTGTTTAGCGGAACCACTTTGAGTTTGTTGTTGAATACCGGAAAAAAGACTAGGACTACCAGTTTAAGTGCGTCCCAAATTGCACCCTTTTCCCTACAAGGCACACTACCTTTGACTAGAGCCCTGCTCAAAAGTGCATAATATAGGAATTAAGGTGCCACCTGGGACAGAGAAGATGATTCAGAATAAATACATTCAGATATCCCCTACACACACACACACACATACACACACACACACACACACACACACACACCCACAGTTGTCTCATGGTCAGGTAGGGAGAGTCAAGATTTTTCGTATAAATTCTTGTTTTTTTGCACCATGCTCAGCGCCATCCAGTGGTGGACATAGAACAAGTGCACCAAACTGTATTTCTAGATGAGATCAATTCACTAGGGCCCCAATTCCCACCGGAGTTAAGCACACATAAAGGGAAAGCTATTCCCTTTTTATGCACTTCTCTCTCTATACTTATTCTGACCTTGAACTTAAGCACGAGAACTGCATGCTATTCACCCGCTATTCATCAGGGTGATGTACGTAATGAAGGTGTGGCGGAGGTGTCTACAGGAAAAGGCATCTACCTTCTTTTTCCAATAGAAATACACAGCATTCTCCGTGCATTATCATTTATACATGGATAAGAGCTAGCGATAAGAGCTAGTGATAAGAGCTAGGTAAATGAGTAATCCGTTTGGAGAAGGGGATTGTAAATACACACAGCGATTGTTTTAGATCATTTTTCCTTATGAACCTGGAGATCAATGTGAAACCAGCCACATGTATTGGGCCCCTTTTCCACAGTGAAATGGGCTATAAATAGATGTGCCATTATTCCGAATTGTAATAGTGTGCCCATAATTTGCGTGGGTGAAATTAGGGCACGCAAGATATAGGCTTCTGTAGAGCTGAACCTGCAGAGTTGCTTTAATTATAGCCTATGTCCGGCTTTTCTCCTTTTACAATTTGTTTCATGTTCAATATTATCCACAATCAGTAATACCCATAAACATTTATAACTGTAACTTTAGTGTTCATTTTCTTCAATTTGTAGCTTACATTTCACATCATTCCATTCCATTGACCTGTCTTTCCTCTGTCACATCTGTGCAGTTGTTCCTGAGGGTCACTAGCATTACTGGATCATATTAGGCTAACGCTGTACAGTCATTTAGGACATGTAGCCTATTAGAATCATTATGGAACAGACCACACGTAGCAGGTTAAACCTGGAGCCTGGCGTATGGTTCATACAGTTCCATGATTAGTCAGAATGAAGGTAGATTTATAGGACTATTGTTCAACCTCCTATTGTGCACTTTTTCCACCTTCCAATATTTCATGGATGGAACTTGAATATGACAACTTTCAGAATGAATCAAACCACTGTATTTTTGATTCATCAATATATTTTGTGCATGAAGGCTCTCCAAACCTGTTTTTTTTATGATTAAATTATACATACTTTCCTAACCCTAAAATGTGCCTAAATAATCTACATGAGAGTATTTTGTTGTTGTAATGATCTTTTTATTAGAATGTTAGAATGTCAGAGGTTACATAGAAACCAAACAAAGTGCACGACACAGACTAAGTAGGAGTTAGAATACAGAAAAACACTATACAAAATATAAAAACATCACAATTATAACGTGTCATTTATGGGAGGTTTTCTAAATAGGACCTCAATGGAGACCAGATTTTCTAAAAAGTAGGGTTAGAATAGCAGAAGCTTGAGAAAACCACATTCTGGCAGATGGTACTTCAGGTGTGGGCAAAAATAACAATATGTATTCTTTGGGTAAGTAAACAAGGGTATTGAACAAACGTTCAGTGTCAGGGTCAAACACAACATTTACAAACAAAGTAGAGCAAATATACATTCTGTGAAAAAGCTAATTGTCTACCCAAGATCTTTTGGATGTGTAAATGAAAAGCATTCCAATAAGACTGGATTCTGCTACAGTACCAAAAGAAATGTGCATGAAGGTGCCAGTATCCTGTTTACATTCTGTGAAGGCGGACAGGTGTAAAGTAGGTTCTTATGAAAATAAATGGAATGCTTATTGTTTGCTTTTGGAGGTGCGTTTGGGGTAGACCCTTTCACAGATGGAAGACCATTCTTCCTCACCGAGTGCATGTCCATTGTCTCGCTCCCAAACATGTCTCAACGCATCATAGGATGAGGCACTTCTGTTCAGTAAATTATAATGTATGTTGTGGATTAAACCTCAGTAGGATTCGAACAGGAGGATTCGTAAATAGTTTTTCAACTTCAGTAATTTGGATAACGTAGTTGATCAACTTCCTTCTGACCCTCTATGAAGTGTCTAAATTGTAGGTACTTTAAAAATCTTTGTTGGGTCCGTCAGTTTTTATCAGTTTTTATCTGTTGGAACGATTCAAAAGTGTCCTGAGTAAATAAAGGCGTAAGTTCAGCAATACCCTTCTTTTTCCAGTCCAGAAGTCCAATACTCCTTATCTTTCCAAGCTAAGAGTGTATTATGTGCTGTAAAAATGTCAGATAAGGCCTGGATTTTTTTTAAAGCTATTAATAAATGGTAAGGAAGCTAATGCTCTTGAATGACATGCTACTGATTCCATCCCAACCCAAAGTGAGTGGTATCGGTCTAGGCGCCAACTAATCATGTGCTTGATCTGAAAAGACCAGTAATATTGATTTGGCAAAGAGACCTAATCCCAAATCCTTAGGCTTATTGTCCCAGATATATTCAGATATATTGGCATTCATTTTCTGAAAAAAGGACTGCGATAGATGGCAGGGGATATTTTGGAATAGATAATTTAGCCGAGGAAGGATATTCATCCTGACGACATTAATCATGCCAAAAAGAGAGTTTTGTAGGGTAGACCAGTTAACCAGGTCCTGTTTAATCTTTGTGAGCAAAGGCATATCATTTGAAGTGAACAGGTCATTAAGATTTGGAGTAACATATATGCCAAAGTATTTTAAGCCTGTTTCAGTCAATCGGAATAGAGACATCATTTCTAAGTTGATTATAGAGGGGATATTAAAAAGGTAAAGCCATGGATTTGTCCACGTTAATTTTGTACCCTGACAGGTTACCATATTCAGATATGATGTCCGTTACTCCAGTGACAAAGGTCTCTGGTTTAGACATGTGTAAAAACACATAATCAGCAAATGATGCCCTTCGTCACCCATTGAGATGTCCCTGGTGTTATTACTAGACCTTATTGCCTCAGCCAGTGGTTCTATGACTAACGAGAACAGAGCAGGAGTTAAAGCACAGCCTTGACGACAGTCCCTACCAATAGGAGATCTTTCTGATAATTTACCATTTGTGTGAACTGACGCTGATGGGTCAGAATAGAGTAATTTTACTAAATTAATAAAATGGTCACCCAGATTAACTTTTTCTAATACAGCTAACAAGAATTGCCACTCAACTCTATCGAAGGCCTTTTCGGCATCGAGAGAGACCATGAGTGCAGGGTCTTGGTTTATGATATTCGAAGCACGTCTCACATTGTCCGATCCAAATCTGGATTTGACAAAGCCAGTCTGATGAGGTCTGGATATAGGACCTCCAACCTGCGATCAAGTGTCTTCGCGACTATTTTAACATCAACTCCTAGCAAACTGATAGGTCTAAACCAAGAGCAGTTTAGTGGGTTTTTGTCCTTTTTTTAATATCAGGCTAATCTAATGGATGCAGTTTTCCAGGGGCCTCGTTTTATAAAATAGACTTACGATCAATTTTGATCTTAAGTATGACTTCACGCAGAAAACCACGTATAAGTAGTTATTTATAAAACCTTACTTTGACGTGGAAATGATCTTATCTCTACTCAAAGTCTAGACTTGACGTAAGTGATTTTCCTGCTGGTTATGTAGGGCTATTCTTTGTTATCCCTTGCAGTTTGTCAAACCATTTCTTTTTCACTTCAGCCACAGTTCTGTCTTGCTTCCCCACGGCAGCGCGACACACTCCCAAGATACCTGTTTGACTTTGTTTGTCAACACACTATTTAGTCCACCGAATAATATGTGTTGCCTGTCTTCAATCTCCTCTACCATCACCGTGATCTCATCTTCCAAAAAGTTTGCTTTTCTCTTTTGGTCCATGGCTATTCCTGATTAAACCCTCATTTGTGCTAGCATTCTATAACAGCAAATCGCTGATTGTAAGGCACGTTCAGGTGCCGTCAATTTTAAGTTCATTCGAGAATTAGAGATCACAGGTACGTAAGTTACAAATGGGCTTCTTAGAACCTGCGTAAGCAAGTTTTTTATGCTCAGTATCTTTTATGAATCGAACGTCAGCACACCGTCGGAAATGATCTTACGACTAAGTTGAAGTATAAATCTAAGATTTTTTTTATAAATGAGGCCCCAGGACTCTGGTATGATGTCTCTTTCGGGAAAAAAAGAAGACCTATTTAGGTGAAGTGCTGGCTAACGGAGTGGAACATCACCCTGATGAAGACAGCTTGTCTGTCAAAACGTTATCAGGGTGATGAAGACAGCTTGTCTGTCGAAACGTTATCAGGGTGATGAAGACTGCTTGTCTGTCGAAACGTTATCAGGGTGATGAAGACTGCTTGTCTGTCAAAACGTTATCAGGGTGATGAAGACAGCTTGTCTGTCAAAACGTTATCAGGGTGATGAAGACAGCTTGTCTGTCAAAACGTTATCAGGGTGATGAAGACAGCTTGTCTGTCGAAACGTTATCAGGGTGATGAAGACTGCTTGTCTGTCGAAACGTTATCAGGGTGATGAAGACTGCTTGTCGGTCAAAACGTTATCAGGGTGATGAAGACAGCTTGTCTGTCGAAACGTTATCAGGGTGATGAAGGCAGCTTGTCTGTCGAAACGTTATCAGGGTGATGAAGGCAGCTTGTCTGTCAAAACGTTATCAGGGTGATGAAGACAGCTTGTCTGTCGAAACGTTATCAGGGTGATGAAGGCAGCTTGTCTGTCAAAACGTTATCAGGGTGATGAAGACAGCTTGTCTGTCGAAACGTTATCAGGGTGATGAAGACAGCTTGTCTGTCGAAACGTTATCAGGGTGATGAAGACTGCTTGTCTGTCGAAACGTTATCAGGGTGATGAAGACTGCTTGTCGGTCAAAACGTTATCAGGGTGATGAAGACAGCTTGTCTGTCGAAACGTTATCAGGGTGATGAAGGCAGCTTGTCTGTCGAAACGTTATCAGGGTGATGAAGGCAGCTTGTCTGTCAAAACGTTATCAGGGTGATGAAGACAGCTTGTCTGTCGAAACGTTATCAGGGTGATGAAGGCAGCTTGTCTGTCAAAACGTTATCAGGGTGATGAAGACAGCTTGTCTGTCGAAACGTTATCAGGGTGATGAAGGCAGCTTGTCTGTCGAAACGTTATCAGGGTGATGAAGGCAGCTTGTCTGTCGAAACGTTATCAGGGTGATGAAGACAGCTTGTCTGTCGAAACGTTATCAGGGTGATGAAGACAGCTTGTCTCTCGAAACGTTATCAGGGTGATGAAGACAGCTTGTCTGTCGAAACGTTATCAGGGTGATGAAGGCAGCTTGTCTGTCAAAACGTTATCAGGGTGATGAAGACAGCTTGTCTGTCGAAACGTTATCAGGGTGATGAAGGCAGCTTGTCTGTCGAAACGTTATCAGGGTGATGAAGGCAGCTTGTCTGTCGAAACGTTATCAGGGTGATGAAGACTGCTTGTCTGTCGAAACGTTATCAGGGTGATGAAGACAGCTTGTCTCTCGAAACGTTATCAGGGTGATGAAGACAGCTTGTCTGTCGAAACGTTATCAGGGTGATGAAGACAGCTTGTCTGTCGAAACGTTATCAGGGTGATGAAGACAGTTTGTCTGTCAAAACGTTATCAGGGTGATGAAGACAGCGTGTCTGTCAAAACGTTATCAGGGTGATGAAGACAGCTTGTCTGTCGAAACGTTGGACATAAATATTTTTGCATCTGAGCTCCTAGAGTGTGCGTCTCTCCTTTATTTTTTTATGTCTCTTTCGATCATATCATTTAGAGCAGACATGAAGATATGCCATATCTCAGGCCAGAACTTCTTGTAGGACTCTGCCAAGAAGCCATCTTGCCCTTAATCCAGATTCAGCCTCCTTGCCAGAAGGCATTGCCTTAATAGTTTCCCAAACCTCTTCAGGAGTAATTCAGCATTTAGTCTATTTCTATGCTCATCTGATATAATGGGCAAGAAGATCTTATTCAGATATTTTGGAATTTCGTCGTTGGATATTGTACATTGTGAAGTATAAAGAGATTTATAGAAGTCGCAAAACGTATTATTGATAAGCAATGGATCATAAGAAGTGGAGCCACCTGACATCCTTATAGACTTAATACATCTTTCATTCTGGTCTTTTTTAATTGGTGTGCAAATAGACGGCCAGGACGGTTGCTTGGTAACAAACAACCGTTTTTTTTATGCGTGTTTTGTATGATCTAAATTGAGTTTGGCCTCAGCACAAGCTAGTGAATTCCAGTTATCCTGGGTTGGTGGTTCTTGATCAGAGAGGCTTGGGAAATGACATGACCCCTTATGGTTGCTTTAGCAGCATCCAAGACAGTTGCAGCTGAGATGGCTTTGGGGCGGCAGGGTAGCCTAGTGGTTAGAGCGTTGGACTAGTAACCGGAAGGCTGCAAGTTCAAACCCCCGAGGTGACAAGGTACAAATCTGTCGTTCAATGACAGCCTGTCATTGAAAATAAGAATTTGTTCTTAACTGACTTGCCTAGTTAAATAAGAGTTGATTGTGATATGATAATTAATAGAGCAGAATTGTTAAGCCGAGACGTATTAAGTCTACAATATCTGGTTATGGGGATTGGTTTGCCAATTTATATATCTATATACACTGGTCACATGGTCAGAAATTACTATAGAACCAATAGCACATGACTACATACATGTAAGTAGAGGGCATTAATATGAATAGAATATGAAATGTGGGGTCTAGAGTAGAAAGTATAGTCTCTGACAAAAGGATTTAGTTCTCTCCATACATCTACTAAACCAGATAAATCACAAACGCTTCTGAGAGCATTTGAGGCTCTATGATTCGAGACTGGAAAGATCAGAGTATTATTTCATCTACCAGTTGGTGCTGAAACGGAGGTGAAGATGCATTCTTTCATTGATCCCTACTTTCTGAACACTTCTCGGCAAAATACAAATTAATGGTACACCGTATTTAAGTGACAGTTTAAGATAAATGTACTGCAAATCCTATTGAATGAAAACTCCATGAGAAGATCTGCTGGCCAGCAAGTAGGAGGGTTTTCAGCAGTTGAATTACAGTTGTTCAGAGTGCAAAGGGAACCATGCCTGCAAAGCCTGATATGTACCTGTGTAAGGTAAGTCTGAATACCAACTACTGAGAAGCACTTAGTAGTGGGGATGTTGACGTTATAGTCTCAATGAGCAAGGCAGAGGCAAAAAGCCTGATATGGACAGTGTTGGTGCAGAGATGGCAGGAGCAGTGGAATAGAGACACTAAGGGCAGGCATTTATTTCAAGTACAGAGGAAAGTCGGGGAGGGGAGGACGGCAGTAAGGGACAAAAGAGAGGAGGCTATTTTTACAAGATTAAGGGTGGGACACAGCCAGTTGAATAAGATCTTAAATGTGGTAGGAAAGCATCCAACAAGAAAGTGTGATTATTGCCAGGAAACAGAGACCGGGGAGTATGTATAGAAGGAAAGAGAGAGGAAGAGACCTAATATCAAATCAAATCAAATTGTATTAGTCAAATGCGCCGAATACAACCTTATCGAGAAATGCTTACTGACAAGCCCTTAACCAACAATGCAGTTCAAGAGGTTATATACAGGGGGTACCGGTACCGAGTCAATGTGTGGGAGTACAGGTTAGTCGAGGGAATTTGTATAGTGACTATGCATAAATAATAAACAGCGAGTAGCAGCAGTGTAAAAACAAGCCTTTTGGTCTTAGACTTGGCGCTCGGGTACTGCTTGCCGTGTGGTAGCAGAGAGAACAGTCTATGACTTGGGTGACTGGAGCCTTTGACAATTGTTAGGGCCTTCCTCTGACACCACCTAGTATATAGGTCCTTGGTGTCAGGAAGTTTGGCCCCAGTGATGTACTGGGCCATACGCACTTATGTTCGGATGTCGAGCAGTTGCCATACCAGACGGTGATGCAACTGGTCAGGATGCTCTCGATGGTGCAGCTGTAGAACCTTTTGAGGAGCTAGGGACCCATGCCAAATCTTTTCAGTCTCCAGGGGGGGAAAAGGTGTTGTTGTGCCCTCTTCACAACTGTCTTTGTGTGTTTGGACCATGATAGTTCGTTGGTGATGTGGAAACCAAGGAACTTGAAACTCTCGACCTGGTCCAATTCAGCCCCGTAGATGTTAATGGGGGCCTGAACCGCCCTCCTTTTCCTATAGTCCACGATCAGCTCCTTTGTCTTGCTCACATTGAGGGAGAGGTTGTTGTCTCTGACTTCCTTCCTATAGGCTGTCTCATCGTTGTCGGTGATCACGCTGTTGTTTCGTCAGCAAACTTAATGATGGTGTTGGAGTCGTGCTTGGCCATGCAGTCGTAGGTGAACAGGGAGCATAGGAGGGAACAAGCATGCACCCCTGAGGGGCCCCAGTGTTGAGGATCATCGTGGGAGAGTATGAGGGAGAAGGGGATACAGGAAATTAGTTTAAAGAATATATTGTGTAGAACTTCATTAGATATAGTCTCAAATATTTTGTTATATTTTTTTAAGAGGGCAGGTAGCATTTAGTTTCCCCCTGTCTCTGGCCCAATCTCCAGTACTGTACGTGGCGGCAATTGGATGCAAACCGCCGATAAACCCCACCGAAGAAGAAGACAACTACTGAGAAGTGCGTAAGAAAGGCACGATCTCTAAGTCGGAATTGTGCCCTAGACTTTCACACTTATGAGGATTTATTATCATCACAGGGCCGTCTTGATTCAACAGTGAGAACATTCAGTTGTTGGAGTAGATATTGTGGGTTGATTGTGATAATAATTCAAGTAAACTACACACATTGTCAGACTAGAACAGATGAATAAACAAAAGGAAGCCTTTGCATCCCTTGCTTGGTGTTAACAGTCAGAGTGTGGGAGAGTTCCTAGATACCCATCTTTTAGCAGGCTTGGCATTCACATTTATTTTCCTACGCAACAACCAAACAAATGGCGCAGGACAACGCGTTGAAATGATTTCCCCCTGGGGTTTTATCGGAGCCGCTTGCTTTGTCCGTTCCAGTTCAAATGACTTGCCCTCGTGAAATCTGACTGAACACAGAGGGAGAGAGAGAAGTAGGCTACTAATCTTCACGACGTAAGACAACGAAGTGATAGAAATCGCTCTTTGCCGAGAGAGTGGAGTGTACGCTTAATTACAGCGAAAAATTACCCAGATGTGATCTTACCTTGCAACGGGCTATTTCATCGCCGGTTTCCTGCCTACCCTCCTCCCTACCCTCCTCCCAACCCCCTCCTGCTCTGATCACCCTCACTTGGCCCTGAAAACTCTGCCTGCTCCCACCATGACCACAGTGCTGTGTTGTGTTCAGGCCTGGCACAGCTCAGCACAGCCTCTGTCTAGCCCAGAGAGATTACAGTAGGTCTGAAGTGAAGGGGTAGTAGTACGGTGGGTTGGGGGATGAGAGGTGGGGAGTGGATGGAGGCCTGTAGAGGTGGGGGCGGGGATGAGAGGTGGGGAGGGGGTGGAGGCCTGTAGAGGTGGGGGCAGGGGTGAGAGATGGGGAGGGGATGGAGGCCTGTAGAGGTGGGGGTGGGGTGATAGGTAGATCAATGATGTGCAAGGAGCCCTTTAGTGATGGGAAGGAAGAGGATGGATGAAATACGGGATTAGGGCTGGGGATGGAGGGTTGCTCAGGGGGGACTGGGGGATGAGAGGTGGATTAGAGATGAGGAGGGAGCTGTGTGATGGAAAGGGTTGGGTATTAAAGATGGGGAGGTGGATAAGGGCTGGGAATAGAGCCCTCTGTGGCCACCCAGGTCTGGGAGGATGGATGGCCTCTGTGGGGCTGTTTGACTGGAAACAGGTGTGTGTCATCTGAAGATGAAGGCCCGGCTGATAAACATTATTGGAGAACATCTGTTGCTTGTCACAACACGGGTCCAGGCCGAGTAGCCCCCCATCCATCAGCCAGGGGCTCGGTCTTGCGCTCGCGGCCCAGCTTGCACATCACTCACCCGGGGACGGAGGCGGCCGATGTGGGCTGCCTGGTCCACGCCTGGTCCAGACACCTGCCCGGCGGTGGATGCTGGAGACGCTCCACTGCACTTGAGAAATGCCTGGGGGACAGACGGACGTCCCAGCCACCCCCTCCTCCTCTCCACCTCTGCTATGCTCAGGTGCCCCCCCCCCCCCCCCCACACACACACTTTCCGACAGGTTTCGTACTAGGTAACGGTCTGGCTCATTGCTGACCTCTTGACCTCCCTGGCTGATCTGTGGAGAGCCTGTGCTCCCTGGTCTCCAGTCCTCCATCACTGCTCTGTGACAGGCCGTCTCAGACCCCCGCTACTCTCCCCCATTCATACCACCCCCATACCCCACTGACATGCCTTTCTCTAAGCTCCCAGGCAGAGGACCCAATACCATGCTACACTGCTCCCAAATAAAATGGCCTCTCTCCTAAATGTGGTGATGCGATATTAGGGACAGAAATAACAGACAGATGTACCACATGTAGTAAAAAGAGAATTTGATAGAAATTCAAGATGTATCAAAATAGCACCATTTACATAAAGCCTGCCATCAGGCACATAGTACAGTACATGTTATGAGTGGTATGAATGGCAGTATCCTGATGTACAGTTCAAATGCTTTGCAATATTCTAAAAACCCTTCTACATGAAAATATACTGATTACTTGGCTAAGACGTCTATAGGTCATAGTGCCATTGAACTGAAACACTTACAGTAACAGACAGTAACAGCAGTAATGAATTGATATGTGACTTACCTGATCTGACAGTGCAGTAAGTGATCTTATCAAATCGAAACGAACAGCTAAAAGCAATTTCTAAATATATTAACACTTTATGACAAGCAATCAGGCACACACTGTCAAAAGAAACCAGTAAAATACAACACAAAATAGTCTCACTGTATATGATATGATAGTATGACAGAGTGCCGTCAAAAGGAGAGACAGTACCAGTGGACACTTTGGGAGTGATGGCTGTTGTTCCCATGTCAGTCTGACCAATGACTCTGAGGGTGCAGGCTTTTGTTCCAGCCCAGCTCTAACACACCCGATTCCACTAATCACCTAACCGTGGTCTTTATTAATCATGTGTGATAGTGATGGTCTGCACACACTGTGCCCCTCCAGCACCGTAGTGCCTACCCCTGTACTTGGCTGCCCAAAGCCGCATTGGGGTGAGGACAGAGACGTTGTGAATGTACAGGAAGTGTTTGACCTGTGGTTAATGACAGGCTAGAACAGTTGACATGGGGCAAGGGTCCAGTCCTGAGACAATCAGGCAGGGAGCACAATAGAGCTCAGGTGACATTTCCAATGTCCACCACCAGCAGCACATCAATGTTCCAGGTGTTTGTGTAGCCTGCTCTCTCTCTCTAACTAAACCGGCATTCTGCACCTTTCTACAGGCTCACAAAAAGCCACCGCACATTTCTCAATCAAATGTGCAGAATACAGGTGTAGACATAAGAATACATTGCCTTGTGTGTCTGGTCCAGACCTGAATCACCTTCTGGCTATATAACTCTGTCCATCTATCCATCTGTCCAACTGTACACAGCCTTCCCTTGACTCCCTCGGATCCCTGATTGCATATTTGGGGAACCTTGCTGAGTGTTCAGTATTTGAGACGTCTTGCGGGTGTATTTGGGACATCTAGTTTGGGATGTGGGGCCTCCAGTGCGCTACGAGTGGGAAAGACCAGACGGCTTCTTCATGGAGGGAGAGAAGCCCAACGCTGGGACCTCTGCAGTTTCTAGTAGTCCTGAAAAGAGAGAAGAGGCAGACAAAAATACATTTGGCACCTTCTAGAAATCAAAAGCAAATGTTCTTTGGCGTTCGGGAGTTGCTGGTGAGCTAGGGTGTTTTCTGGTCGATCTGGACGGTCTCCCGTAAACTGGGCTTGTGGGGGAAACCGAGACAGCTTCAAGCCAGACACCCCTCTGGGTGTGGATTAAAATAACTGTCAGAGGCCGGAGCGGCTATTGAGGGAGACAGGGAGACACACAGAGCTGAAGGCCTGAGGCTAACACACTTGCCAACGCACTATTTCATGAAAACCTGGTTCAGCTTTACAACTCTGGTCCTTGGTGTCTGCTGTGATGGGCGGTAGGTATCATTCACTCATCAGGGCGATGTGTGTTTGAGGTGTGTGTCTGTATGAATCTGTGTGTGTTTGCATTTGTGTTTGCGTGTGTGTGTGGCTATGTGTGTGTACGCATGTGTTTGTGTTTGCATGCATGTGTGTTTGTGCGTGTATACAGTACCTTCTGTACATGTGGGGCCCAGCCAGATAACAGGACACAGGCAGCGGCCATTACGAGCGTCACACTGGGCCTGATGGGAACACTGGCACTGCAGGGAGCAGTCCGGACCAAAACGATCTCTTCCACAGTCTGACGGACAGACAGGCGAGACGGAGAGAGAGAAAGAATGACAGAAAAGAGTGGAAAGATGGAGGGAGACAGCACACAAAAAATAAAATGGCAGATTTAAATACAGTAAATGATTTTCTATTAGGTATAGGCATATAATCAAATCCAATCAAATTGTATTTGTCACATGTGCCGAATACAACAGGTGTAGACCTTACAGTGAAATGCTTACTTATAAGCCCTTAACAAACAATGCAGTTTAAGAAAATACATAAAAAAGTAAGAAATAATGAAAGAGCAGTAAAATAACAATAGCGAGGCTATATGGGGTATCGGTATAGAGTCAATGTGCAGGGGCATCGGTTAGTCGAGGTAATTGAGGTAATATGTACATGTTATTAAAGTGACTATGCACAGATAATAACAGAGAGTAGCAGCAGGGTAGAAGGGGGGGGGGGCAATGCAATAGTCTGAGTAGCCATTTGATTAGATATCTTGTGGCTTAGGGGTAGAAGCTGTTTAGAAGTCTCTTAGACCTAGACTTGGAGCTCCGGTATCGCTTGCTGTGCGGTAGCAGAGAGAACAGTCTATAACTTGGGTGGCTGGAGTCTTGACCATTTTAGGGCCTTCCTCTGATACCACCTGGTACAGAGGTCCTGGATGGTAGGAAGCTTGTCCCCAGTGATGTACTGGGCCGTACGCACTACCTTCTGTAGTGCCTTGCGGTCGGAGGCCTTGCAGTTTCCATACCAGGCGGTGATGCAACCAGTCAGGATGCTCTCGATGGTGCAGCTGTAGAACTTTTTGAGGATCTGAGGACCCATGCCAAATCTTTTCTGTCTCCTGAGGGGGAATAGGTTTTGTCGTGCCCTCTTCACGTCTGTCTTGGTGTGCTTGGATCATGTTAGTTTGTTGGTGATGTAGAAACCAAGGAACTTGAAACTCTCGACCCGCTCCACTTCAGCCCTGTACATGTTATTGGCGGCCTGTTCGGCCCTCCTTTTCCTGTACTCCAAGATCAGCTCCTTTGTCTTGCTCACATTGAGGGAGAGGTTGATGTCTCTGACTTCCTCCCTATAGGTTGTCTCATCAAAGCAGCAGCTCTACCCTTTAGCTCAGTGCGGATGTTGCTTGTAATCTGGACTGTAATCTGGACAAGTCCTGAAGTTTAGCATCTGCTTCACCTGACCACTTTTTTATAGACCGAGTCACTGGTGCTTCCTGCCTTCATTTTTGCTTGTAAGCAGGAATCTGGAGGATAGAATTATGGTCAGATTTGCCAAATGGAGGGTGAGGGAGAGCTTTGTATGAGTCTCTGTGTGTGGAGTAAAGGTGGTCTAGAGTTTTTTTCCATCTGGTTGTACATTTAACATGCACAAAACAGTACAAATCAATATGTAGCAGCCGGTGAAGGCTCTCAGTTGTAAAGGCATACCTAAGATCCAGTACTGCAAGAGATAGAGCGCTGTTGCAGTGTAGAGGAGGTCGTACCTTTTTCACATCTCTGTCCAGTCTTCCCTGGGGGGCAGAGACACTGTCCCATGGCTGGATGACAGGGGGCCCCCCCAACACAGTCACATGACTGCTTACAGCCCTCCCCAAACCTGCCAGCCTCGCACCCTGGGACAAACAGACACAGTGAGACACCCACACACACACACACACACACACACACACACACACACACACACACACACACACACACACACACACACACACACACACACACACGTGTGTGTACTTTGTGTCTCACCCCCCCACATACACACTCACGCACACACAGGTCTGTCTTTATTACTTCATTATAGAGGGTAAACTATCTGGCTGTCTTGCAGCTGCTCTGCAGTGCTCAGTGCTCTCCTGCTGGGGCTGAAGTGGGCATGTAGGCCCTCACACTGAGCTGAGGAGCCCAGAGCAGGCAGGAGGGAGGAGGCCACAGAGATGCAACAGGAATGCATTAAACAGTCTGTCTCCGCTGTGGCTGCCTGGAAACACCTGTATCTCATCCAATAACCACGTCTGCCTGCCTATCTGCCTGCTCACAGAGAAGTGCCAACACATGCTCGTATTCATACTGTATGTACTCTCTCTCTATCGTTTTCATAGACATGCACGCACACACACCCACTACAAAAAAATGCCATCACAAATGCATATGTACAGTATGTTTGTAAATCCCACACGTATGCCTTTCCTGTTATTAAAGAGAACTGAAGTGCTGACCCTCCTGTCTCTATATGAGACCAGTGTGTGAATCAGATTGTGTGATCTTCCCCTCTGTCATCCAGTACTCACGTCTCTGACACAGGGAGCCACGGTAGCCAGGCGGACACACACACCGGCCGGTCACATGATCACATGTCTGTCCCGCCCGGCAGTCACACGGACGGGCACAGTTATGTCCGAAGAATCCAGAGGGACACCCTGGGGACAGGGTGACAACACAGGAAAAAGTTTTGTTGTTAGTTTCTCATACAAGAGCGCAACCAATCATCACAATCATGTTCATTTGGCACCAAATGTTAGAAAACAGATTGAAACAAGAAGGGACTAACAATAAGAGACGCTCATTTTCCTTTTTTGTTGGAAATGTTAAACATTGTGTGCTCACATGAACACAACCCACCTCCTCCTTCATTAGAAATATAGGGCCAGGAGTTTTTCCTGGACAGGTCACATGGTGAGGAAAAACTCCTTTCCCTAACCATCATTTTAAAAAACAACAACATACGGTGTTCACAGGAGTGTCCGTAGTGTCCGGCCGTGCAGCTGCAACAGCCAGTGAAGCGGTCACATGTCCCGTTGTTCTGGCAGGGACAGTCCAGTGCACAGTCTGGTCCGTACTTCCCCTGAACACACACTGGAAACACATACATATGGTAGAGACATACAGTAACAACAACACAACACGCACAACCAACATTCCATATGTCTGTACTTTTACCACAGGCGGCTGGTGGCACCTTAATTGGGGAGGATGGGCTCAAGAGTAATGGCTGGAACGGAATCAATGGAATGGTTTGTGATTTCCATGTGTTTGATGCCATTCCATTCACTCCATTCCAGACATTATTATGAGCCGTCCTCCCCTCAGCAGCATCCTGTGACCTGTAACTGATACTGCACACATAACAGTGGAATTACCTGATATCAACATAGAGACACACTGTAAGCCAGGGATATGGGAAGTTACTGTGCTCACAGTGACTGCTGGTAGCTACTATTCAAAATAACACAAGTCTTCATTGTTTTGTCATGGCTGTTGGGTCATCTAACATTGTTTCAATTTTGTAACAAACAGAGTAAAAAAAACTAAGCAACTTCAAGAACAGACAGGTAAACTAAAGTAGTACTGAAACACAATCCAACTCAGCTGACCCTTTGCCCTGCCTGACGTTATACTAACGTTATCCTGATGTTGTGTTGATGTCATCCTGAGGTTACCTGTCTCACAGCGTGGTCCCGTCCAGCCCAGCCCACACCTGCAAGTCCCGTCCCTGGCCTCACACAGCGCTCCGTTCCGACACACACACGTGTTCCTGCACTGCAGGCCATAGCGCCCCCTAGGACAAGCTGGAGGAACAGCAAGGTGTTCGATAGTAATCATCATCATCATCATCATCACAGCACTACCAAGGCCAGCATTACGTGTAGTTCTGTTCTTTAGCTACCCAGCCAGCAGTGAGCACACCACACAGTTAAACACACACAAGTTTATTTAAGCAGCAGTTCATTAGAGGGATGGCAAAGTGGTCTCATTTGGCAGCGATATAAAAGAATAATCATGTTTCTCTGGGTAATTTAGATTGGGAAAACAATAAGCGAATCACTTTGATTCCTCGGTTTATTTATTTGTTTCCTCGCCAACGCCATCGACACGGAACATGGAAAACGAGCTACTTATAGGTCTCTGTAAACATTCAACACAGGAACATAAGCAGTGGCACGTCCACAGACGTATGGTGCTCACTAGGAGAGCAGAGCGCTTACGAACACCATCATCTGGAATGGATGGAAACTCCCGTTTGCACCCCAGTGGAACTACTGATAAAAGGCGAGGTTAGGGAAACTCAATAACCCTGCTTCTGTTCTCCAGAAGAATACGAGCCTCTGATCATTCATATGGAGAATTTGTTAACTAAATACACATTGAAAGCTAATTTGGTTGGTTGGTTGGGTGGATTCCACAGTAGGATGCTGAGGGGAGGAAGGCTCATAATAATGGCTGGAACAGAGTCAATGGAATGGCATGGTTTCCTGGTGTTTGATGTTTTTGATACCATTCCACTCATTCCGCTCCAGCCATTACCACGAGCCCGTCCTCCCCAGTGAAGGTGCCACCAACCTCCTGTGGTGGATTCCCAGTTGCCAATCAGACTCTGTGTTTTTGATGAGTTCATAGCCTGCTACAAACATTTCCTGGTGCATGACAAACAGTGCCGGACCGGGAGCCAAATACTGCTCTTCACATACTCAATGGCCCAGAGACACAAGGTTAGTTGTGAGGTAAAAGGCATTATTACCTTGCTGGCAGGACTGCCCGATATTACCTGGGGCACAGATACACCTCCCAGTCACAGGGTGGCACTGCCCTCCCTCCCCACAGGAACACAGGTGGACACAGTCCTGCCCAGAGCGCCCCGCCGGACAACCTGGCAGTACGAAGAAAGACATGAAGGCACCATTCAAATGATTTAAAAGTGCAGCTACTTTTCTTCCTCCTCCTTCCTTAAAGTAATCACTGATTAGGAATGACTCAGCAAGTGGAAGCGGCGTGACGGAGCCCTCGCGTTCATCTGTCTAATCCTATCTAATCCCAACAGTCTTCGGACCGATTCCTAGCCGAACACTGTGTATATCTTTATTCTATATAGAAGATTCTGATTCATAGTCAGATGACTTGTCAAAGACGGTTCATTTTCACCCATTACAGGTGTGCTGCAGACTTACCAATGCTGCAGTCAGCTCCTAGGAAGCCAGGTGTGCTGCAGACTTACCAATGCTGCAGTCAGCTCCTAGGAAGCCAGGTGGGCTGCAGACTTACCAATGCTGCAGTCAGCTCCTAGGAAGCCAGGTGGGCTGCAGACTTGCCAATGCTGCAGTCAGCTCCTAGGAAGCCAGGTGGGCTACAGACTTACCAATGCTGCAGTCAGCTCCTAGGAAGCCCGGTGGGCTGCAGACTTACCAATGCTGCAGTCAGCTCCTAGGAAGCCAGGTGGGCTGCAGACTTACCAATGCTGCAGTCAGCTCCTAGGAAGCCAGGTGGGCTGCAGACTTACCAATGCTGCAGTCAGCTCCTAGGAAGCCAGGTGGGCACTCACAGGTCCCTGTCTTGGTGTCACAGCGGCCGCCATTGCTGCACTTACATCTGGCCTTGCAGTTTGGCCCATATGATCCCTCACGACACTCTGGGGTAAGGAGAGAGAGAAAGAAAGACATTTCACATTGAGGATAGCAAAGGGACATTTTGGAGAGGTTCTCAAGAGGTTCTCGGAGGTCTCGTACGTCATTAGCCCAGAAGTTGGCCTCCTCCGAGCAGGGCAGTGTAAATAGAGTTTTCTTGTTGAGCTCAACACACTACACTATATATGGTAATAGCAGAGCAATGTTTTTGAAAGAGCTGAAATGTATAGACATTTTCCTTATATTTGAGACTTGTTTTATAGAGTTTTTACAGCCTGTTACATTCTGAAATTGTCACAGTAGCTGCCGGCTGCACTGAGCCACGTAAAACTATGGAAGCCCATTCCCGCCACCATATTTTTTACGTGTCATCTAGAATAAAAATTTGACAACATGACAGTTCCTTCAGAAAGTATTCACACCCCTTGACTTTTTTCACATTTTGTTGGGTTTCAGCTTGATTTTAAAATTGATTAAATTGAGAGAGACATTTTTTTTTATGGCAAGCCTAAATAAGTGCTAAATATGTGCTTAACCCTTTGAGTATGGTGAAGTTATTAATTACACTTTGGATAGTATATAAATACACCCAGCCACAACAAAGAAACAGGTTTCCTTCCTAACTCAGTTGCTGGAGAGGAAGGATTTCACCATGAGGCCAATGGTGGCTTTAAAACAGTTACAGAGTTTAATGGCTGTGATAGGAGAAAACTGAGGATGGATCAACAACATTGTAGTTACTCCACAATACTAACCTAATTGACAGAGTGAAAAGCGGAAGCCTGTACAGAATAACAATATTTGCAATAAGGCAATAAAATTCAAACTGCAAAAAATTTGGCAATTTTTTAAACTTTATGTCCTATAAAGCATGATTCATAGGGCAAATAAACAAAATACATCACTGGGTACCACTCTTCATATTTTCAAGCATCAAATCAAAATCAAACCAAATGTATTTATATAGCCCTTCGTACATCAGCTGATATCTCAAAGTGCTGTACAGATACCCAGCCTAAAACCCCAAACAGCAAGCAATGCAGGTGTAGAAGCATGGTGGTGGCTGCATCATGTTATGGGTATGCTTGTCATTTTATTTTATTTATTATTTATTTATTTCACCTTTAATTAAAGGCAAGTTGAGAACAGGTTCTCATTTAAAATTGCGACCTGGCCAAGATAAAGCAAAGCAGTTTGACACATACAACAACACAGAGTTACACATGGAGTAAAACAAACATACAGTTAATAATACAGTAGAAAAATAAGTCTACATACAATGTGAGCAAATTAAGTGAGATAAGGGAGGTAAAGGCAAAAAAAGGCCATGGTGGCGAAGTAAATACAATATAGCAAGAAAAACACTGGAATGGTAGATTTGCAGTGGAAGAATGTGCAAAGTAGAGACAGAAATAATGGGGTGCAAAGGAGCTAAATAAATAAATACAGTATGGGGAGAGGTAGTTGTTTGGGGTAAATTATAGATGGGCTATGTACAGGTGCAGTAATCTGTGAGCTGCTCTGACAGCTGGTGCTTAAAGCTAGTGAGGAAGATAAGTGTTTCCAGTTTCAGAGATTTTTGTAGTTGGTTCCAGTCATTGGCAGCAGAGAACTGGAAGGAAAGGCGGCTAAAGGAAGAATTGGTTTTGGGGGTGACCAGAGAGATATACCTGCTGGAGCGCATGCTACAGGTGGGTGCTGCTATGGTGATCAGCAAGCTGAGATAAGGAGGGACTTTACCTAGCAGGGTCTTGTAGATGACCTAGAGCCAGTGGGTTTGGCGACGAGTATGAAGCGAGGGTCAGCCAACGAGAGCGTACAGGTTGCAGTGGTGGGTAGTATATTGGCTTTGGTGACAAAACGGATGGCACTGTGAAAGACTGCATCCAATTTATTGAGTAGGGTATTGGAGGCTATTTTGTAAATGACATCGCCGAAGTTGAGGATCGGTAGGATGGTCAGTTTTACAAGGGTATGTTTGGCAGCATGAGTGAAGGATGCTTTGTTGCGAAATAGGAAGCCAATTCTAGATTTAACTTTGGATTGGAGATGTTTGATGTGAGTCTGGAAGGGGAGTTTACAGTCTAACCAGACACCTAGGTATTTGTAGTTGTCCACATATTCTAAGTCAGAACCGTCCAGAGTAGTGATGTTGGACGGGCGGGCAGGTGCAGCGATCGGTTGAAGAGCATGCATTTAGTTTTACTTGTATTTAAGTGCAATTGGAGGCCACGGAAGGAGAGTTGTATGGCATTGAAGCTTGCCTGGAGGGTTGTTAACACAGTGTCCAAAGAAGGGCCAGAAGTATACAGAATGGTGTCATCTACGTAGAGGTGGATCAGAGACTCACCAGCAGCAAGAACGACATCATTGATGTATACAGAGAAGAGAGTCGGTCTAAGAATTGAACCCTGAAGCACCCCCATAGAGACTGCCAGAGGACCGGACAACAGGCCCTCCGGTTTGACACACTGAACTCTATCAGAGAAGTAGTTGGTGCACCAGGCGAGGCAATCATTTGAGAAACCAAGGCTATCGAGTCTGCCGGTGATTGACAGAGTCGAAAGCCTTGGCCAGATCAATGAATACGGCTGCACAGTATTGTTTCTTATCGATGGCGGTTAAGATACTGTTTAGAACCTTGAGTATGGCTGAGGTGCACCTATGACCAGCTCTGAAACCAGATTGCATAGCGGAGAAGGTATGGTGGGAATCGAAATGGTCTGTTATCTGTTTGTTGACTTGGCTTTCGAAGTCCTTAGAAAGGCAGGGTAGGATAGATATAGGTCTGTAGCAGTTTGGGTCAAGAGTGTCCCCCCCCCCTTTGAAGAGGGGGATGACCGCAGCTGCTTTCCAATCTTTGGGAATCTCAGACGACACGAAAGAGAGGTTAAACAGGCTAGTAATAGGGGTTGCAACAATTTTGGCAGATAATTTTAGAAAGAAAGGGTCCAGATTGTCTAACCCGGCTGATTTGTAGGGGTCCAGATTTTGCAGCTCTTTCATAACATCAGCTGACTGGATTTGGGAGAAGGAGAAATGGGGAGGGCAAGTTGCTGTGGGGGGTGCAGTGCTGTTGACCAGTGTTCGGGTAGCCAGGTGGAAAGCATGGCTAGCCGTCGAAAAATGCTTATTGAAATTCTCAATTATAGTGGATTTATCAGTGGTGACAGTGTGTCCTAATCCTCAGTGCAGTGGGCAGCTGGGAGGAGGTGTTCTTATTCTCCATGGACTTTACAGTGTCCCAGAACATTTTTGAGTTTGTGTTGCAGGAAGCAAATTTCTGCTTGAAAAAGCTAGCCTTGGCTTTTCTAACTGCCTGTGTATATTGGTTTCTAGCTTCCCTGAACAGCTGCATATCATGGGGGCTGTTCGATGCTAATGCAGAACGCCATAGGATGTTCTTATGTTGGTTAAGGGCAGTCAGGTCTGGAGAGAACCAAGGGCTATATCTGTTCCTGGTTCTACATTTCTAGAATGGGGCATGCTTATTTAAGATGGTGAGGAAGGCATTTAAAAAAAAAAAACAGGCATCCTCTACTGACGGGTGGAGATCAATATCCTTCCAGGATACCCCGGCCAGGTCGATTAGAAAGGCCTGCCAGCTGAAGTGTTTCAGGGAGCGTTTGATAGTGATGAGTGGAGGTCGTTTGACCGCTGACCCATTACGGATGCAGGCAATGAGGCAGTGATCGCTGAGATCTTGGACAAGGGAGTATTTTTTGTTGATAAAAATAAGTGGAATAAAGCTAAGCACAGGCAAATTCCTGGAGGAAAACATGGTTCAATCTGCTTTCCAACAGACATTGGGAGACAAATTCACCTTTCAGCAGGACAATAACCTCAATCACAAGGCCATACACTGGAGTTGCTTACTAAGACGACATTGAATGTTCTTGAGTGGCCTAGTTACAGTTTTGACTTAAATCGGCTTGAAAATCTATTGCAAGACTTGGAAATGGCTGGCTAGCAATGATCAACAACCAAATTGACAGAGCTTGAAGAATTAAAAAAAATATAATGTGCAAATATTGTACAATCTAGGTGTGCAAAGTGCTTAAAGACTTACCCAGAAAGACTCACAGCTGTAATTACTGACAAAGGTGTATTGAATACTTATGTTGAATACTTATGTAATCAAGATATATTAGTGTTTTATTTTTCATAATTCGTTTTTAAATGTAGGAATTTTTCTTCCACTTAGAGTATTTTGTGTAGATCGTTGACAAAAAATGACAAATTAAATCCATTTTAATCCCACCTTTTCCACAAAATGTGGGAAGAGTCAAGTTTTTATTGAATGAAACACTATGGGATGGTACATTTCATGCTAACATCATGCTTTCATTTGTGTTCGGAATTCATTATCAGTTTATACATTTAAATGTTAATAAGCTAAATGTCTCTTACCTTGAGCTAAGAGATGGTGGGGCATCTAAACCCTTGTGGGGCATCTAAACCCTTGTGGGACATTTAAGCCCTGAACAATGTCTCAAGACCACAGCCAATTGCATGCAAACAACAATGCAGCTAACTTTGCTAGTCTTGCGAGCAAGTGAGCTAGCCAGCTAGTTAGCTAGGTAGTTTTGTTAGCTTTAATCCCACCTTGTAACACAACAAAATGTGGAAAAAGTCAAGGGGTGTAAATACTTTCTGAAGGCACTGTATAAATTTGGAGATTGCGTCTAAGAATAACCCCAAAAATGTGGTGAATGAAGATGCTTCTGAACCGAAGAAAAATGTGTTGTCTGGCTTTCAGGAAATGGCAGTTAAAGACAAAGACACTGACTTTTGAATACCGATTTTAGACCCAATCGCCATCTCGTCAAACTAAGTAAACTCCAGTTTGTAACATTCCTTACGAAATGGGCTTTTAAATGAAGTGTGTTTCAATATAGTGAGTATGATAAACTAACAAAAATGTACATTTGTATGAAATGTTTGATATTTTTATTTAGACGTTTTGAAAATACTAATATTAATGGACCAGAATACCAAAGAATCAGAAATCAGAGGTTACGGTTACCACAACCAAAATTACCCCGGGGCCATGTTTAGCCTGTTCTGCACGGAGAAATGGAGAGAGAGAGAGAGAGAGAGAGAGAACTTATTCAAACTCGTTCTTCGTATAGTGCACTGCAATTCCATTGTTGAAGCCACACAGTCATTTCACAGAAGTGGACTACCCAACACTAGTCACTACTTACTGAGTTCACAGTGGTTTCCGTAGTAACCAGGCAGACAGGTACACCTTCCAGTGACATGGTGACACTGCTCATGGTCCCCAGAACACTGGCACATCTGGCTACAGTTCAGCCCGAACACACCTGATGGACACGCTGCAGGAGACACAAGCATGTACAATAAGGACGGGAGGAGATGGACATAGAGGCACACACTAAAACACTCAATATGATCTGGTTTACATTGCAACATGGTGTATGCTTGTACATTCATTTCGAAACCCAATCTCTATGCGGACATAATAAAATGTAAGCACTCGCTCACATTCAAATACCCATTCACACTCAGACAATGCAGTAGTTCACAGACACTCACATAGTCACACAAGGGAAGATAAATCTTTGAAACAAACATGTTTTTTTCTCTCCCTGAAACCACAGCACTTACTGAGGCAGCGTGTAGGACAGATAAGAAACGACTCCAGACTAAAGAGGCAATTACAGCGCTGTCATTATGCAAGTCTGCCTTCCAAAAGCCCTTATCCACCCAGGAGACAAAAACAATGTCTCCTGTTTTACTTGGCAACCCGAGTGTAACGTTTATCAGATGTCTGCTGAGTGTGTGAGAGAAAGGAGGGAGTGGGGGGAGAGGAGAGGGGGAGAGGAGAGAGGAGGGTGTGGGGGGTGTGTGTGTGTTTAAAGAGAGGTGGTGAGATGGTAGTGATGTGCTCTTACTCTCCTCACAGCCGTTCCCAGTGAGACCAGCGGGGCAGCCACATGTCCCAGTAACGTGGTGGCAGGACACCCCAGACTGACACTGACACCGCTGGGCACAGGAAGCACCGTAGACCCCAGGCAGGCAGGCTGGGGCACATCAGACACACATTCATTACTAACTAATGTATATTCACTTTAAACAGTGACAATTGTTGTTGTGTGTATAACTGCCTTGTTTAAATAAAGATGAACACTCCTTATAATGACAATTCATGATTTAACCTCAAACTGAATGTATCTATCTCAGTCCCAGGTATACATTCAATTAAAACATGGATGGATTTGGAAAAACGAATGTCAATTGTTTTCTACGGTAATTGACCTCTCATATTATAACTTAAGTATGTATGATTTGATAATGTGTTGTTTCCAAAGGGTCCCTTTCCGGCTCCGACACTCACGTTTGTCGCACTGGGACCCTCTCCATCCTGGGTGACATTCACACCTGCCTGTCACACGGTGGCAGCTTGTCCCGTGGCCGCACTGACACCTATGCTCACACCCTTCTCCATGGAGACCGTCTGGGCAGGCTGCAGCACAGGCACAACGTAGCAATATGGTTTAGAAACGGTCTGAAAACGAACATTTGTGTTCTTATTTGAAAAGTACAGGTAGGACTTCCCCATTTAATTATGCTTCAAAACATTTCTCCCTTCAGAACATGACCCAACTGCTCTCTCCTTTAAAGACAGAAACAGGTGATTGGGTTTATCTCAATAGTCATTAGTGGCTTTCTTTCCTCAACTCCTGTCCTTCATCAACACTGAACAGGGTAGCAGAATGCATATCTCTACATTGGCTTCTGACAGACTGCTTTCACCTATCCAAAGAGATGAGGGAGGAAGCCAGCCTAAACTATTGGGATGCACCTCTTGCATTTGGAAGCAGTGATGTCAGGTCACTTGTCTGACAGTGCTCTCCAGTCCAGCCAGGGGGACAGCTACACCCCCCAGTCACTGTGTCACACGCCCCTCCGTTCTGACAGCTGCAGGTTTGTGTGCACCCCTCTCCATAGGACCCCTCCCCACAGTCTAGGAGAGGCAGAGAACAGAGGCCTCAGATCACACAATATATCCACCACACAATGAGCTGAATCCTAACCAGGAATCCATGTTACTGACTCGGGCTTTCTAGTAAATCATGCATTGATGCCAATGGGAGATTTGCACAAGAATTTGATCCCAGGTTAGATTTGGACCAAGGTGAGTACAGCTATGAACGCCCTAAATCCTCTGGTTGATGTGACCTCCAGGGACAGAGGGGTGGACTCACCCAGCTCGCAGGCTGCTCCGGTCCACCCTCTGGGGCAGGAACACTGGCCAGTCACTCTGTCACAGAAGCCTCCATGCTGGCACAGACACAGCTGGGAACAGTCCTCTCCATACCTCCCAGCAGGACAGGCTGAACACAGTAGTACACACACAAACACACACACAAAATACATTTAATCAGAGGATGTCATTGTTCAATACAATTCAATACAATTCATAGAAATGAGGATGAGGATTCAGTTAGGCTGCCCTGAGTTTATGTTCGAAAACAACTTACACAGACCAAACACGTACAATTATTCTATTCATACACTCACCAACTGCTGTGATATTTCATCGTAATTGGAATAAATTAATATTAATCACCTATCACTTGCTGTTTTAGGGAATGTTTTGCCGAAAGATATTCTGGTAGAAGAGAGATTTCAGTTCCATGCAGAGCTCCTGATGTGCTGGGTTAGTTTAAGGTTAGGTTAAGGTTAGTTTAAGGTCAGACTGGGCCCTATACTGGGTTGACCGATGAGCCACTCACCCTCTTGGCATCTGGCTCCGGTCCATCCGGCTCCACAGCTGCAGCGGCCGCTGATGTGGTCACAGGTGGCCCCGTTCTGACACTCACAGCTCCGGCTGCAGTTCTTCCCGAAACCACCCTCAGGGCAGGCTGCCTCCCACACAGGACAGGATACACAGTCATATACTTAAATATAAGTCAGCATTTTATACAATAGCACTAATATGAAGTGGTCTGCTCTACTGGAAGCCTGGACACAGATATACAGACGTAGGGTCTTAATTTGAGCCAGTTTGCTACAGCAGGAAAATAATCCAGTAGCAACAGGAAATGTGATTTATTATGTGGATTATAATTAATAGACATTTTTGTAAGGGGTGATACATTTTTCTTAATGGAATGTCAAGTCTGAAATTTCAAAAGTGGGAAATACAAAGTTCAGAAGCCATTTTAAACCTCAAACACACTACAAGTTTGAAATGTCCTGCGTCGCAGGAATGTAATCCTGCAACAGGATGATCAAATTGATCAACTTTGTGTATTTAAGGTTTAAAAAGTCTTCTGAAGTTTGTCATTTCCACTTTTGAAATTTCAGACTTGACATTCCCTTAAGACAAATGTATCACCCCTTACAAAAAATGTCCATTAATTACATTCCACATAATAATTGACATTTACTCTTGCTGCAGCTTTATTTTTCTGCTGTAGCAAACTGGCTCAAATTAAGATCCTACATCTGTATGTGGTTTAACCAATTCCTTTTTGTCATTCAAGACTGACATGAGACACGATGGAGTGGTTGACTGAAGCAGAAACATATCTGATCGATGGAGAGATATGGCTTCAACGTCCTTGTCTTGTATTTCTTGCTTGGAATATGGCCAAATCCATACGTTTGCGCGTCTGTATAGAGCACATTCATTTGACCTATCTGAACTAGTCGCTAATGTCTGAAATGAAATTACATTTGAGTAACGAGAGAGAGATGGGGAAACAAACTAACCACAGCAACTTGTCAGTAAGCCACGCAAGTGGGTTTGGGCTGACTCTTGGCTTCGGGTAATCAGGAACACAAAACATGCTTTGGGGAGACCAGGCCCTCTCGAATAAGAATTGAGCTTTAAGAGGGTATTTCACTAGATCCATTAAAACTGCATGAAGACGTTAGAGAGCAATGAATAGAGACTTTGCATGACAGTACCGAGGGTAAAACTGATGGTCCTAAAACGTGGATGTATTTATCCAGAATCTGCCGCAATTAACGATGTACGCTGGAGGGACATCCTACCAGCCCCCCTACACCCCTCCCACCCCTTACGCATCCCTAAAAAAGGAATTGGCAGGGTATCGTTAAAAAGATAATTGTTTTCAAACACATGGGAGATGGTATTTAGGGTGAGAGGATGCCGTGATGGGCCGGTAGAGAGGCTCCCTCACACCCCGTTTTAATGATGTGGCTACCTTACCCAGAATGCAGTGTGGTCCCCAGAATGCAGGGGTGCAGAGGCAGGCTCCTGTGATGTGGTGGCAGCGGGCACCGTTCCTGCACTCGCACATCTGGCCACATTCAAGACCGTAAAACCCGTCCGGGCACACTGCAAGCCAAGATAAAACATCCTCTGGTTAGGGACTGGCAGCTTCACACACAGAGGTAAGGATGCCAACTTTTTCCTCTCTCTCTCTGTGTCGCTGTCTCTTTGTGTGTCTCTCTGTCTCCCCCTCTCTCTTGTTCTGTGTCTCTCTCGGTCTCTTCCTGTGTCTCTCTCTTTCTCCCTCTCGCTCGCTCTTTCTGTGTCTCTCTCGGTCTCTTTCCCTCTCTCTTTCTCTCTCCCTCTCTGTCTGTTCTCTCTCTCTCTCATCTCTGTCTTACCACCTACCAAAAATACCATATGAAATTGCAGTACCCTGCTCTAGCAGTTCATTTGTGGAGCGTCTGCATTCGTTAAGTGAGCTCACGTCCCACATGTGAGGAGTATCCGTGCCACATCAAAGCCTGCAGAGACACGGGGGCCGGGCCTCCCCCTGAGGGGGTGGGAGAGTGGGGCACACACACACACCAAGGACTGGTAATTAGAACACCTGCTGGGTCCACAGGCCCGTCGTCAGGGTCTAGGATCCCAGCCCAAAACAAAGCCAGGTTACTGCATGTGGGGCGCGCACACACACACACACACACACAGTAGATAGTGCATAGACACATTCAGTATATAATGCATATAGACACTTGCACACATACACTCCTGCTACCACTGGTGTTCAGTAATGCCAGTGGCCCAGGTCTGTTTTCCATTCATAGAGAGAGAGAGCAGGGGGAGCTGATAGTTGAAGAGCTAATAGTTGAAACTGTCTGTGGAGTCAGTAGACAACCATGGAGTTAGGTAAACATATTGTCTGTGGCCCAGAACAGGTCCACCAGTGATGTTATGGAAAAACCTTGTATAAATGTGGAGGGATGAAGAGGGGCTTTCCCACTGTGCTGTAAACATTGCCTAAACGCTCGACTAAACTGTGAAACAGGCAGGAATGCCCGTGTTTACTCAGTGATTCTCGTTGATTGCTCAATTTGTCACCGAAAAGTGCAAGATCACAGAGCAACAGCTCTAATGACAACACTTACTATCAGTTGGTATGTTAAGAGCAGTTACTACAACACAGGCACAGCATCATTTATGTCTTTGTTTGGGGAAAAGCTGCGCTCGCTTGGCTGTGTTCCTGATTGATTAACATATGCAGTAGGACACACCTCCTTTTAGCCCTAGTGGTGTGTGGGGAAGGCTGGCACTGGTTTGGGCACTGACTGCTGCTCAGTCTGAACATATCTCTTGTTCCAATTGACCCTATGCCAAATAACCCATCTCATATGCTGTACATACATTGGTACTTTTGGCCTGACCGTGCCTTTTCTCTTAGCCTGGTCCCAGATCTGTTTGTGCTGTCTTGCCAACTCCTATGGCCATTGTCATGCCAAACATGAGCAAAGCATAGGAGTAGCCAAGACAGTACAAATACATCTGGGGGATCAGGCTACTTTTTCCCACGCTGCCACTACAATCTGCCTATGTGGTGGTTCTACTATAAAGTTATACTGTCTCATTACAGCCTGAGCAGGGAAGATAATGCCATGGATCCATCTGTGTGTCTGTGGTGCTGTTTGTCTGTGGCGATGTGTGTCTGTGGTACTGTGTGTCTGTGGTGATGTGTGTCTGTGGTGCTGTGTGTCTGTGGTGCTGTGTGTCGGTGGTGCGGTTTGTCTGTGGTACTGTGTGCCTGTGGTGCCGTGTGTCTGTGGTACCGTGTGTCCGTGGTGCTGTGTGTCTGTGGTGTTGTGTGTCTGTGGTACTGTGTGTCTGTGGTGCTGTGTGTCTGTGGTACTGCTTGTCTGTGGTACTGTGTGTCTGTGGTACTGTGTGTCTGTGGTACTGTTTGTCTGTGGTACTGTGTGTCTGTGGTACTGTGTGTCTGTGGTACTGTTTGTCTGTGGTACTGTTTGTCTGTGGTACTGTGTGTCTGTGGTACTGTGTGTCTGTGGTACTGTGTGTCTGTGGTACTGTTTGTCTGTGGTACTGTGTGTCTGTGGTACTGTGTGTCTGTGGTACTGTTTGTCTGTGGTACTGTGTGTCTGTGGCACTGTGTGTCTGTGGTACTGTTTGTCTGTGGTACTGTTTGTCTGTGGTACTGTGTGTCTGTGGTGCTGTGTGTCTGTGGTACTGTGTGTCTGTGGTGCCGTGTGTCTGTGGTACCGTGTGTCCGTGGTGCTGTGTGTCTGTGGCGTGGCGTGTCTGTGGTGTTGTGTGTCTGTGGTGCTGTGTGTCTGTGGTGCTGTGTGTCTGTGGTGTTGTGTGTCTGTGGTGCTGTGTGTCTGTGATATTTTTATATTTAACATTTATTTAACTAGGCAAACCAATCCAGTTTGTTGCAGCTTGTTGCCAATCATCTGCATGCCAATCATTTGATCTCAATCAGTTCCATGGGAATATGAATTTAGAACTTCTTGAAGGACTGTTTAGAGCCGATGGTGTTTTAAAACTATTAGCCTTTCTTGTATTTAGTTTCAATCAAAGCATAGGCTATCCTACCTAGTGTTGCGCGCTGTTGAGTTTTGGCTGCATTAGAACGAAAATTGTGACTATTCAGCTACAACGAGCGTCCTTAAAGCTCATGAGCCCCAAGTCCATAACAAACTGTTTTGAGGACAGCTGTTTTAGCAACACCTCATAGAGTTTTCTGTCTTTGTCTGTTCTCGTTAGGGAGTGAAGTTTATGCATCATAAGGGTTACATGAATACAATCAAACCTCTCTGAAATGAAAATGGATGGCCCTCCCTTCAGCAAAATACATTTAACCTTTTCTGACCCGGAACACAAAATAATAATTTAAACATACAGTGGATAGCAGAGAAGATGGCTAAAATATCGCCTTTATAGTATAAACATTACATGAATCTATTATCGTATTTGCAGGACCGAGAAAAAAAATTGCCTTTTATAAACATTCCATGCAATTCCATTTTTACCAGATTTTTTTATTTAAATATCACACAAATTACCGAAATTACAGGCTAAGAATGGACAGAGAGATAGGCCTATG
Source organism: Oncorhynchus kisutch (assembly GCF_002021735.2). NCBI lineage: Eukaryota > Metazoa > Chordata > Actinopteri > Salmoniformes > Salmonidae > Oncorhynchus > Oncorhynchus kisutch. Next base: position 35,271,366 of record NC_034191.2, read on the forward strand.
TGTTCATCTGATCATATTTCTCCATTGCCAAATCAGTGTGTTTTGTTTACAAACTGTCCCTGTTCGCAAATAATTAAATCTGAGACATCATTAGGTATCTGAGCATGCTACATTCAAAAGTTAGGCCTACCTTTCCACCCCAGACAGAGTAGGCCTACCTTTCCACCCCAGACAGAGTAGGCCTACCTTTCCACCCCAGACAGAGTAGGCCTACCTTTCCACCCCAGACAGAGCAGGCCTACCTTTCCAACCCAGACAGAGTAGGCCTACCTTTCCACCCCAGACAGAGAAGGCCTACCTTTCCAACCCAAACAGAGTAGGCCTACATTTCCACCCCAGACAGAGCAGGCCTACATTTCCACCCCAGACAGAGTAGGCCTACATTTCCACCCCAGACAGAGTAGGCCTACATTTCCACCCCAGACAGAGCAGGCCTACATTTCCACCCCAGACAGAGCAGGCCTACATTTCCACCCCAGACAGAGCAGGCCTACCGACACAGACATTTCTTTTTTACTGTTGGCTACTCTTCCATGGCTTAACCCAATGAGAGGTCACACGTTTTTCCCTAAAAGCTGTCTGGGTTTAAACATATTCTATTGTACAGAAAGTGAATAGCTTAATCAATTCATAGTGACAGAATTAGATTACTTCACAAGCAAAGTCCATTCTTTATCTCCTTGGCTATAGAAGGTTGTAGCTCAGCCTCTGAATGTCAAAGAAAGCAAACAACGATATCCCCATATGCAGTGGAGTCACGCCTTTGCCGGATATTGTACAGCTTGTTTCTAGTATTGAGGACCAAAGCTATAGACCACTTTACATAATCAGATCTGTTTTATTATCTTCAAATTCTAAAAGCTAACAAGGGGTAGGCCTGTGCTTTTTCTCTTTTTCTTTAATAAAAGGAAGTCCTATGGCATACTCTCTCATTCATTTGAGTCTTGGTTTTAACTTAATAGCCCTTCACTGACACAGAGGTGTGCTATTTAAAGAGTGCATGGTGGGTGGAGGAATTGACCGACAAATCGATGGATATAGCAGCTCATAGCCTAATTTTGCCTGTCAAACAGGTAGTCCTACCTCTTATTTCTTAAATAGGAAGAAATAGGCTCCAACACAAAGCCCTTTCGTTATTAGTAAGTCTAATTAAAATGATGGTTGAAATGAATTATGCCTTCATGCATTTGCCTACTTTCAGCACCATAAGCTGTCCATTTCTGATTGATTGTGCAGTGGCTGCTGCTTCAAGTTTCAGCACCACAATGTAAATGACTTGAATCTGGCTTATTGTGAGGTTAATAACTCTGATAAATACATCAAGGGAAAGAAACAATTACACAATTACAGTAGTACAATTACAGTAGTAGTAAGCTATTAAAGTTGACATCCGGTCCTCCGGTTATCTTCGAGCTCTCCTTCTAAAACTGAACAGAACATAGGCTATAGGATAATATTGCATTTTCTGGAATAGGCCTAATAAATTAAAAATCTTTGTTCGGCAGCACAAAATAAATGATGCATCAGCATGATCAGAGCAGGCTGGGGCTCAGGGTTGGAATATCCATTACAGTGTGTAATGTAGCCTCGTTTTATTTACACCATCCCACTGTTGCATAAGACTCAGGACGGAAGTACATTTTCCTTGAAATATAACTTTGCTCTGTGCCTCCCCCGAGCATGCACTTCATAGCCTATAGCCACACTAAATAGATTATAGGTTTGATATTGTGCGCCCAGCAGAGAATCAGAAATGAGTGGCGATCTACAGCATAATAAGCAACTAAAACACTTAGAAATACTGAAATGTCATCAATTACAAATTACAGTGCCTTGCAAGTATTCACCCCCCTTGGCATTGTTTCTATTTTGTTGCATTACAACCTGTAATTGAAATGGATTTTTATTTGGATTTCGTGTAATGGACTTACACAAAATAGTCCAAATTGTTGAAGTGAAATGAAAAATAAACAACGGAAACTGATGCATGCATATGTATTCACTCCCTTTGCTATGAAGCACCTAAATAAGGTCGGGTGCAACCAATTACGTCACATAATTAGTTAAATAAAGTCCACCTAACTGCAATCTAAGTGTCACATGATCTGTCACATGATCTCATTATATATACACCTGTTCTGAAAGGCCCCAAAGTCTGCAACACCACTAAGCAAGGGGCACCACCAAGCAAGCGGCACCATGAAGACCACGGAGCTCTCCAAACAGGTCAGGGACAAAGTTGTGGAGAAGTACAGATCAGGGTTGGGTTCTAAAAAAATATCTGAAATTTTGAACATCCCACGGAGCACCATTAAATACATTATTGAAAAATTGAAAGAATATGGCACCACAATAAACCTGCCAAGAGAGGGCCGCCCACCAAAACTTACGGACCAGGCAAGGAAGGCATTAATCAGAGAGGCAACAAAGAGACCAAAGATAACACTGAAGGAGCTGCAAAGCTCCACAGCAGAGATTGTAGTATCTGTCCATGAGACCACTTTAAGCCATACACTCCACAGAGCTGGGCTTTACAGTAGAGTGGCCAGAAAAAAGCCATTGCTTAAAGAATAAAATAAGAAAACACGTTTGGTGTTCGCCATGTGGCATGTGGAAGACTCCCCAAACATATGGAAGAAGGTATTCTGGTTATTGAGGTTATTCTGGTTATTATTCTAAAATGTAGCTTATTGGCCATCAAGGAAAATGCTATGTCTGGCACAAACCCAACACCTCTCATCACCCCGAGAACATCATCCCCACAGTGAAGCGTGGTGGTGGCAGCATCATGCTGTGGGGATGTTTTTCATCGGCAGGGACTGGGAAACTGGTCAGAATTGAAGGAATGATGGATGGTGCTAAATACAGGGAAACTCTTGAGGGAAATCTGTTTCAGTCTTCAAGGGATTTGAGACTGGGACGGAGGTTCACCTTCCAGCAGGACAATGACACTAAGCATGCTGCGAAAGCAACACTCAACTAGTTTAAGGGGAAATATTTAAATATCTTGGAATGGCCTAGTCAAAGCCCAGACCTCAATACAATTGAGAATCTGTGGTATGACTTAAACATTGCTGTACACCAGCAGAACCCATCCAACTTGAACGAGTTGGAGCAGTTTTGCCTTGAAGAATGGGCAAAAATCACAGTGGCTAGATGTGCCAAGACATACCCCAAGAGACTTTCAGCTGTAATTGCTGCAAAAGATGGCTCTACAAAGTGTTGACTTTGGGGGTGGAATAGTTATGCACAGTCAAGTTTTCTGTTTTTTTGTCTTATTTCTTGTTTTTTTCACAATAAAAAATATTTTGTAACTTCAAAGTGGTTGGCATGTTGTGCAAATCAAATGATACAAAGAGCCTAAAAATCTATTTTAATTCCAGGTTGTAAGGCAAAACAAAATAGGAAAAATGCCAATGGGGTGAATACTTCTGTAAGCCACTGTACATCCTCCTATGGATTAGATAAAACAAATACTAAACCCTCCCCTTGACTGAAATGGAAAAATAATCACCCTCCTCTATTTTCCTCCAGGTACCCATTCTATAAATGTAGATCCATCTCTTAAGTCGGATTTGGCCCGCTCAAAGTGAGCGATTGAGCACAGAGCATGTTGGACCAGGAAAGAGCTCGCAACCCAGCGCGTTCCCAATACTCACCCTACTTTTGCCACTTGTTGCTGCAGTTCGGCAGTGGACTCAGCGAATTGGTTACCTCTAGGCTGCTACACATGTTTTCCTCCAGACGAGGCGCTTGGCATTCAGGTGAAAGAGCTTAGTCTTTGTTTCATCAGACCAAAGAATCTTGTATCTCATGGTCAGCGAGTTCTTCAGGTTCTTCAAACTCCAAGCGGGCTGTCATGTGCCTTTTACTGAGAAGTGGCTTCCGTCTGGCTACTCTACCATAAAGGCCTGATTGATGGAGTGCTGCAGAGATGGTTGTCCTTCTGGAAGGTTTTCCCATCGCCACAGAGGAACTCTTGAGCTCTGCCAGAGTGACCATCAGATTCTTGGTCACCTCCATGACCAAGGCCCTTCTCCCCCGATTGCTCAGTTTGGCCGGGCGGCCAGCTCTAGGAAGGATCTTGGTGGTTCCAAGCTTCTTCCATTTAAGAATGATGGAGGCCACTGTGTTCTTGGGGACCTTCAATGCTGCAGAAATGTTCTGTCTCGGACCTCTATCGACAATTCCTTCAACCTCATGGCTTGGTTTTTGCTTTGACATGCACTGTCAACTGTAGCACCTTATACAGACAGGTGTTTGCCTTTCCAAATCACATCCAATCAATTGATTTTACCACAGGTGAACTCCAATCAAGTTGTAGAAACATCTCAAGGATGATCAATGGAAACAGGATTCACCTTAGCTCAATTTCGAGTCCCTTAGCAAAAGTCTGTATACCTTTGTAAATAAGGTATTATTTACATAAGTAAATAAATGTGGAAAAGTCAAGGAGTCTGAATACTTTCTGAATGCAATGCATTTATTTCGTTTGTCATTCTATCGTTTTCCATGGAATTTTTGTGGTAACTAAATAGAATTAATTTAGAATTGATCAGAATTCATTTTCCAGAAATATTTTGACCAGCTCTGTGTATTCTCATGTTGAAGCGAGTCTGTTTTACTGAGGTAGCACTTACAACCCTGGTGCTGTCTCTGTGGAGCTGTCTCTCTGGTGCTGTGTTTCTGTGGTGCTGTCTCTGTGGTGCTGTGTGTCTGCGGTGCTGTGTGTCTACGGTGCTGTATGTCTGTGGTGCAGTGTGTCTGGGGTGCAGTGTGTCTGGGGTGCAGTGTGTCTGGGGTGCTGTGTGTCTGGGGTGCAGTGGGTCTGGGGTGCTGTGGGTCTGGGGTGCTGTGTGTCTGGGGTGCTGTGTGTCTGGGGTGCTGTGTGTCTGGGGTGCTGTGTGTCTAAGGTTCTGTGTGTCTGGGGTGCTGTGTGTCTAAGGTACTGTGTGTCTGCAGTGCTGTGTGTCTGGGGTACTGTGTGTCTGTGGTGCTGTGTGTCTGTGGTGCTGTGTGTCTACGGCGCTGTGTGTCTACAGTGCTGTGTGTCTAAGGTACTGTGTGTCTAAGGTGCTGTGTGTCTGGGGTACTGTGTGTCTGGGGTGCTGTGTGTCTACAGTGCTGTGTGTCTACGGTGCTGTGTGTCTACGGTGCTGTGTGTCTACGGTACTGTGTGTCTACGGTGCTGTGTGTCAACGGTGCTATGTGTCTGGGGTGCTGTGTGTCTGGGGTGCTGTGTGTCTGGGGTGCTATGTGTCTGGGGTGCAGTGAGTCTGGGGTACTGTGTGTCTGGGGTGCAGTGTGTCTGGGGTGCTATGTGTCTGGGGTGCAGTGGGTCTGGGGTACTGTGTGTCTGGGGTGCTGTGTGTCTGGGGTACTGTGTGTCTGGGGTGCTGGGTGTCTGGGGTACTGTGTGTCTGTGGTGCTGTGTGTCTACGGTGCTGTGTGTCTGGGGTGCTGTGTGTCTGGGGTGCTGTGTGTGTGTGTGTGTGTGTGGTGGTAGTGGCCATAGAGATACAGTGTACTTTTTCATTCTATGATGGTGGCACAGTACTGGTGGTATTTAGTCAACATCTGGTCAGATGGCTCTGATTGTCTCTAGACCTTGAGCTGCTGGCAGAGATGCAGAGATGCCAGACTGATGCCATGTTTGATGCCGGGGTGTGAGTAGATGAAGAGGTACATTTCACCATGACATTCACCACAGCCCACTTTTTCTGACCAGCAGACCTCTAGAAATTTAGTAACCTATGTAATCTTCAACCAACACAGTTATAGGGTTATCAATTATCTTTATCAATTTACAAAATGTACTTAGTTTACATTGGAGATCAACCAAATCTTAAAATGATCTAAATGGGTTAATTTTCTGAATTCTCCTTTACATTTAAAATACATAGATTTTGGGATGCTGGTTTGAGGCTACCAAACGCCATAGCCAATCCTTTCCACAAGAAGAGAGCGATTGGTTTCCACTTAATCCCAGAGTGAAGTGTCAATTGAGATTGGCCTGGCCTGGGTTGCTATTTCAACTGTGGATGGAAGGTTTAAATTGTCTGCTGTGCCTCTGTTTATAGTCAGTACTGGGAGTCCTCAGACTCCACCAGCCACCGGTGTGCTGCTAGCTACATCGCTGATTAAATTAGCTCTTTAAAGGAGCAATCTGGGATTTGAAAAACAACAAACTGGCACAACCACTTCTTTTGGGTAAACAGCTGAGTGTTGGAGAAATGTAACGACTCGCAAATTCATGGATGTAAGGACTGGTCATCCATAGATCAAAATTATAGTTTTAACCATGTTTGATATGTGGTTTTTACAAACAACGGAGTGAAACAAACTCATATTGACAGGGGTAAGAGAGTTGAACTAAGCTCATGAGGCATTTATGCGTTATATTCTTTAAGAATCAATGGCTATATGTCATTCCTTCGAATGTTCAAAAATGGATGTACCAATCCCTGATTGCCCCTTTAAGGAAGTAATGAGGATTATTTCCAGATCCCAGCCTGTGTGTTAAAGCGTTGTGTCCTGTCAGCCTAGTTAGCCTATAAACCAAGGCAGGAGACCACACAGCCAGACAGACAGAGACATGGAAGGGGAAACTCTGGCCCTCGCTGACTAGTAGAAATCACTTCCTGACTGCCCTTAAAGGAAGAGGCCCCTGTACAATATGGGGAAACTAGACACCTTATTTAAGGGGGGGTACTTTAGAAACAGAACAGAGAGAGAGAGAGAGAGAGAAAGAGAGAGAGAGAGAGAGAGAGAGAGACAGAGAGAGAGAGAGAAAGAGAGAGAGAGAGAGAGAGAGAGAGAGAGAGAGAGAGAGAGAGAGAGAAAGAGAGAGAGAGAGAGAGAGACAGAGAGAGAGAGAGAGAGAGAGAGACAGAGAGAGACAGAGAGAGAGAGAGAGAGAGAGAGAGAGAGAGAGAGAGAGAGACAGAGAGAGAGAGAGAGAGAGAGAGAGAGAGAGAGACAGAGAGAGAGAGAGAGAGAGAGAGAGAGAGAGAGAGAGAGAGAGAGCAGAGAGAGAGAGAGAGAGAGAGAGAGAGACAGAAATATATATATTTGAGTTTCCATGGTCATTTCCATTGAGGCTGGTGTCTATGATGTCTATGGTGTCTATGGTGTCTATGATGTCTATGTTGGAAACCATTGGCTTGTTATGGCTAGGAATTTTAAATCCTGCAGGTCAGAAGGGTGTGTGCTAATGTATCTTATGATATAATGTGACATGACTGTGATTCACGCATGAAACAGGCTATATTTTACAGCACTGGTAACTTAATCTTACACCACAAATTTACTTTAGACCGTTTCAGTCAAAGCCTAATCAAAATCAAATCAATTAGCTAGTCAAGCTTGAGACCAGCTACTCTGGGATATTCACATATCGTTGGCCTTGTTTTACTGTAATTGGACTGTGTGTGTGAGACTGCACAGGGACCAGCGCCCTCCAGAGTCTAACATAGGACTTTTCACTGGAAAGGTTTTCACTGAAAAAGTCAACCGCAGTGAGCAGCTACACAGATTCTAGAGAAGAGAGTATGATGATCTCAAAAAACCCAGTCAAATCTTAATCATTAAAGAGTACTTATAGCAGCTAGAACAGCAAAAAACTAGACCAATACAATAGTCCCACAACAGGAGTTTATAACTTACTGATATTTAATCAAAGCGCCTTGGACAGCTTGACACCAGATTCATTGTCAATTTTTTCTCGGTGTAGAGATATGTTATTAGGGCCGCCTTATGGGGGGGGGGGGGGGTAATATGATTCTAAGGGCCTGTGACTGTCAGGGGCCCTGACATTATTCACCTATCATCATTAATATAATATTTTATTTAAAATGTACTAATAAAACGAACGGTTTCTTTTTCTTTCCTTGTTTTTGGCAAAAAGTAAACATCCAGAGAATGTCACCCAATGTTTCACAAAGGAAGGTGGGTGTAGTCCGCGGGTGGTGGTCCGGGTGGTCCGCGGGTGGTGGAAATTAACCTGGTAGTTTAGTCTGTAGTGAAATAGGCTACGTTTGATCCCCTAACATTAGTTACTTAATATCTTCACAGAAAATTCTGAGTGTTTACATTTCGCTCCTCTTTTAGCCAACATTTAATCAATGCAGGCAAACTTCATACTAAATCAGTTGTACCTGCCCCTGCCTGGTGCCAGGCCCAACAGATGCAGCTTCAGGCTCAGCAGCCCTGTCACCCCATCCCCATACCCCTGAACCAGCCCTGTCTCCCCATCCCCAAACCCCTGACCCAGCCCTGTCTCCCCCATCCCCAAACCCCTGAACCAGCCCTACTCCCAGCTGAAGGAGGTGAGCAGCATTGTGTTGAATGACATGTCACTTGGCATAATTGCAGGGGTCCGTGGGAATTAATTTTTCTATTATTATGAAAAAATATATATATTGAATTGAATTTTTCCACATAATGATCATTATATGAAACAAAATCAGCCTATAGTCTATATTGGATGCTGGACAATTCGAAGCATTGAGTGACTCAGTCTGTATAAGTGACAGACAATGTTAAAATAATACCTTCAAGTCATATGGCCAAGGTATGTCTCCATGGCTTTGATGCAGACTGAAATGTGGTCATTTTCTGACATCTAGTGGTGTTGATATGCAACTGCAGGTAATTTGGGTCAATATTCTGCAGGATTCAGTGCTATTACATTTTTTCCGTGGTGCATGCAGTTAAATTAGGTCAACGAAATGGTAGTAACTGAAATGTTGGTTATGATGTTATTACAAATGGTATTATATTATAGGATATATTATCATATGCGTCATGTACACTCTACAGAGCCACAGAGCCAGGAACCTCTTCAAGTGATACAGTTTTGTCAGGGAGGAGTCTGGAAGTGGAGGAAGAGGTGAAAGACAGTGCCTGCAGTACCAATGCAGATGATGAGGATGGAGCAAATGAGAGAAGGTGCACAGAAAGAGACAGACAAAGTGAGGATGTTGAAAAACAAGCTGATCAATGACTTTGCTAGCAAGAAGGCTCAGCGCTGGGTTCTTGGTGAGTAAGGCTGAGCAAGGGCCAGTGATAACTGTTAAATGGCATGGCTATGGATATTGGATCACTACACACATGATGCCAACAGGCTGAGAACAGAATGAGAACAGACTGAGAACAGACTGAGAACAGAATGAGAACAGACTGAGAACAGAATGAGAACAGACTGAGAACAGACTGAGAACAGACTGAGAACAGACTGAGAACAGAATGAGAACAGACTGAGAACAGACTGAGAACAGAATGAGAACAGAATGAGAACAGACTGAGAACAGACTGAGAACAGACTGAGAACAGACTGAGAACAGAATGAGAACAGAATGAGAACAGACTGAGAACAGACTGAGAACAGACTGAGAACAGACTGAGAACAGACTGAGAACAGACTGAGAACAGACTGAGAACAGACTGAGAACAGACTGAGAACAGACTGAGAACAGACTGAGAACAGACTGAGAACAGAATGAGAACAGAATGAGAACAGAATGAGAACAGACTGAGAACAGAATGAGAACAGACTGAGAACAGAATGAGAACAGACTGAGAACAGACTGAGAACAGAATGAGAACAGAATGAGAACAGACTGAGAACAGAATGAGAACAGACTGAGAACAGAATGAGAACAGACTGAGAACAGACTGAGAACAGACTGAGAACAGACTGAGAACAGACTGAGAACAGACTGAGAACAGAATGAGAACAGACTGAGAACAGACTGAGAACAGACTGAGAACAGACTGAGAACAGACTGAGAACAGACTGAGAACAAGATATATCTCAAAGTAATGGCTGGATTGCTATAAAGTTGTAGTGCACAATCATTTTTTTATTTATCTGTTATTTTACCAGGTAAGTTGACTGAGAACACGTTCTCATTAGCAGCAACGACATGAGGAATAGTTACAGGGGAGAGGAGGGGGATTAATGAGCCAATTGTAAACTAGTCAAGACCCCAAGACCCCAAGTAGAAGAAACCTAGTGATTTGGTGACCTCTTGACCTTTCCTCTAGCGCATTCCATTTCTATTTATTTTCTTCCATTTTCCATTTCCACTTTTACAGCTTCTTATTTTCTAGTTGGTATGCATACTTAAAAATCTGCTGCTGATTTGATTATTTTGTAGAATTCTATAGAATGATATAACAAACAACAAAAGAATCAAATCAGCAGCAGATTTGTTTTTAGTCCCATCTATAGATGATAATGTTAGTTTGTTTTAATTGAAGAGGTTCATGTATATTTCAGTTATTTTTATTTTAAGTTATTCATTCATGTTAAGAGAATTTTCCATTCAAGAATTTTACCATTAAAACTACATTTAGACTGTAAAAGATGATGGCCTTCAGCACATTTCTTATAGAGGGGATCAGTCTTGCATCAAATAGTGGATTCCACTGTATGCAGAATGTTGCATGCATGTCTGCACAGTGTTATATTATCACAGCTCACTGTCAGTAAATATCGTACAGTAAATATTGGACTACAAGAGAGTTACAAGCCTGCAAAGGTCGCGTTATTTAAAGCTTTGAATGGGTCTATTGGGTTCTGGAGGTGTGTGGTTACAGCAATTGCGCAGGGTTGGTATGGCCTGTGGTGGTGGGGCCCAATGTGATAACTTTTCACGGGGCCCAAAATCCCTGGTGGCGCCCCTGTCTGTTATATAGCTGTATATTGTTACGCCAGTCACAGAACTGTAATTCTGAGTGACTTCTCTACTAGACCTTTCATTACTAGACCAATAGAAGAAACCATAAGAGAGGGGTTACCGCCTGGTATAAGGTCATTTAACTGACGCACTTATCCAGAGCAGTGCCTTGCTCAAAGGTACATGACATGGGCTAGTGAAAAGACAGACATGATTTGGTATCTTACCATGACATGGGCTAGTGAAAAGACAGACATGATTTGGTATCTTACCATGACATGGGCTAGTGAAAAGACAGACATGATTTGGTATCTTACCATGACATGGGCTAGTGAAAAGACAGACATGATTTGGTATCTTACCATGACATGGGCTAGTGAAAAGACAGACATGATTTGGTATCTTACCATGACATGGGCTAGTGAAAAGACAGACATGATTTGGTATCTTACCATGACATGGGCTAGTGAAAAGACAGACATGATTTGGTATCTTACCATGACATGGGCTAGTGAAAAGACAGACATGATTTGGTATCTTACCATGACATGGGCTAGTGAAAAGACAGACATGATTTGGTATCTTACCATGACATGGGCTAGTGAAAAGACAGACATGATTTGGTATCTTACCATGACATGGGCTAGTGAAAAGACAGACATGATTTGGTATCTTACCATGACATGGGCTAGTGAAAAGACAGACATGATTTGGTATCTTACCATGACATGGGCTAGTGAAAAGACAGACATGATTTGGTATCTTACCATGACATGGGCTAGTGAAAAGACAGGCATGATTTTGTTCAAAATATATTGCAAGGTCATTTTATTTTAGAGAGATAAAATGTGGTTACTGGCCCAACACTATTAACCCCTAGTCTAATTTGCTATTTGGTGACAATGGATAGTTTCTGGTAATTACCTCAAATAATTCAAGTGTACAAACAGGCATGATTTTGTTCAAAATATATTGCAAGGTCATTTTATTTTAGAGAGATAAAATGTGAAAAGACAGGCATGATTTTGTTCAAAATATATTGCAAGGTCATTTTATTTTAGAGAGATAAAATGTGGTTACTGGCCCAACACTATTAACCCCTAGTCTAATTTGCTATTTGGTGACAATGGATAGTTTCTGGTAATTACCTCAAATAATTCAAGTGTACAAACAGGCATGATTTTGTTCAAAATATATTGCAAGGTCATTTTATTTTAGAGAGATAAAATGTGAAAAGACAGGCATGATTTTGTTCAAAATATATTGCAAGGTCATTTTATTTTAGAGAGATAAAATGTGGTTACTGGCCCAACACTATTAACCCCTAGTCTAATTTGCTATTTGGTGACAATGGATAGTTTCTGGTAATTACCTCAAATAATTCAAGTGTACAAACCTACACTTGTCTCAATGAATTTCAAAGAAACTAAAATGTAATGAATATGCTATTATGAGTTAATTGTCATTTTAACAATTTCAAAGTAACTACCTGCTGAATACCAGGATGTAAAATAAAAGGTTACCCATAGAGTATTAGTAATAGGTGATTAAATGTAGTGCACATTATTCACAAGTCTTACTTTTCTCACAGAAGGTTCCGGTCCATCCAGAGGAGCAGGTGCAGGCTCCACTCACATGGTCACACAGAGCCCCGTGCTGACACTGACATTCCAGGGCACAGCCCCAACCATAGCTGCCCTCCACACACTCTGTGGGAACAGGGGAGAGGCACATGGACAACATCAGACAGAGATATTACCAGCCAAAATATATACGCATTTGCTGCTGTAAGGGCATGTGTTTTGTCACAGCACAAATAATCCTGCAGCAACAGGATATTAACGTGTCGTCCATCATTTTGCGTGTTCGATAGTTAGGCTATTAGCTGGCCAAAAGTATTCTACAAGAAAAGTGTAATACTATTAATATGACCGTGTGTTAGCGTAGGTTTTCAGTGAATTTATGTAAATCACAAAGCTCATCTGCATTTCCTGTGGAGCAGGAAAATTCTCATCAACAAAAGAGTGATCAAATGAAGATTCTTCATCTGTAGAACACTTGCTTGAGCCAGATCTGGTCCAAAGATGTGCTACAGTGTATTACCTAAAGATGGCAGTATTTCCAAATAAATGTCTTACTCTGTTCACAGTGGTCTCCAGTGAAACCAGCCTCACACACACAGTGTCCAGTCACTGCATCACAACTCAGGGCTCGGTCTGCACAACGGCACCTGTTAGAGCACTCAGAGCCCCAGGACCCCTCCTCACAGGCTGTGGAGACACGCACACACGCACAACATGTCGTTTTCTTTACCAACCTCTGTGTGTGCATTTGTGTGTGTGGGCGCGCACCTGCCTGTGTGTATGTGTGATAGTGGTGCTTACGCGTAGTGCAGCCGTGTCCTGTTCGACCCGGGGGACATGTACAGTGTCCAGTGACAGGGTCACAGCTGGCATCAGGATGACAGACACAGGCACTCACACAGCCTGGCCCATAGGACCCTGGTGGACACACTGTGAAGCAGAGAAATAGTCAGGGTGAAATATAACACAGTATATCATAAGGTCTTTCTCTCTCACAGTCTCTCTCTTTCCTTTCCCCTCACTTTAGCAAGACTGTAGACTGCTGTCGTTGATTTATTTAACTCACCAGTCTGGCAGAGTTGTTCTGTGTACCCAGGGTTGCAGTCACAGACTCCTGTCTGTGTGTTGCAGGAAGCGCCGTTCTCACACGCTCTACATGGGAACTGGCACTTCAACCCCCATAATCCCTCTGGGCAGTCTACGGGGGGGAGGGGGAATTCAGGGCTATAGCTATTGACCAGTTATAGAGCAGTTTTGGTGGTCAGTTCATTTGGTCAGGATAAGCCCTAATTGAGATGTATGACCATCAACACCACATGGTCTAACTGACTTCAGGTCATTGGTTTAAGAGCAGATGAAGAGCAGGTCTGATTGGTGGACCGATGTCTTCCAATACTACTGTACTGTTTGAATTTAGATTGTCACCCCAGATTTGAAAAACAGAGAGAGACAATATGGAAGAAACGGCATGATATTTAAGTGAAAGATAAATACAGTATAATAATGAGTAATGATACATTTAACAGTAATACAGGTATTAAATACTGAAGCATTATAACTACCTTGTTGACAGGCATTTCCTGTCTTCCCAACAGGGCAGATACACTCTCCTGTCATGGGGTCACAGGGTGCTCCTCCACACACACAGGTCCGGAGGCAGTTCTCCCCGAACTGACTAGCACTGCAGGCTACATACAGATACACAGAGGACGGAATGATGGAGGGAGAGAGCAACAGAGAGAAAGGGTTACAAGGGTTTTCATTTCCTGTGTATCTCCCTCACTGGGATCGTGTGCAGTAGCAAGGCGATCTCAAAGCGGACTGATGTTGCATGGCCCGCTTTCACAACCTCGTGTCAATTCAAAGCTAAACAAAACCATAAAGAGATGGATGATTTGTTTGCTTTAATAAAAGGGAACCTCCTGGAGGTCTGGACAATGCATTAGCTCTAAAATAACCCCTCCATGTTATCTTGTCCGGTCTATAGGGAGACAGTCATGATTTAAACAGAGCTCGTTCTTTAATATCTCTGGACCATAGGAGAGACTAACGCTACTGAAACGTTCCACTGGTCTGTAGAGCAAGCTGCCAGAAGAGGAACACTATTGAAGCCTATTGAGCAAACTAACACACACACACGTACGCATACGCACGCAGGCACTCACACACTCCCATTCATATTTCCACATTCATGAGGGAACAGTACAACATCGCTCTCTCTGAATGTAAGGTCAGGAGTTGTTCCTGAACAGACCAAGAAAAACTCCTGTCCCTAGCTACATGTATTGTGGTTTGGGAGTCTCCTCCACAAGGGGGTTGGCTCACCCAGCTGACACAGGTTCCCATGGAGCCCTGCAGGACACCTCCAGGTGCACTCTCCACTCCTAGGGTCACAGGTCGCCCCACCTGGACAGTCACACTGATGCCCACAGCCACTACCATAGAACCCTGGATCACACTCTGGAGAGAAACACACGCACGCACACACACGTACACACAGACACACACACACGTACACACAGACACACACACACGTGCACACAGACACACACACAGAAGAGGAGCTTCACTATCATCCAGACAACCATGAAACAATGTCATTTTCCTTTTTCAATAACCTCAATATCTGTGTACTGTATTGTCTGAGCCAGAACAGCTAACCTTGCTGACACTGAGAGCCATGGTGGCCAGGTTTGCACAGACAGGTCCCGTTCTTGGGATGGCAGCCCAGGGAATGGTCCAGAACACAGTCACACTCCTCAGAGCAGCCGACACCATAGGTCCACCTGGGACAAGCTGGAGAAGGGAAGGTACTGTCAGTACATCTCTAGGATCAGGGACCAAGCTACAGAAAGGGAATTAACATAATGTTCTTCATCCGTCACTACTGCAGTGTTCCTACAATCTGGTCCAAGAGACACAGGCAGTGCAGGCTTTTGTTCCAGACCAGTACTAAGACACCTGATTCAACTGAACTGTTTAGTTTATTAGCTGAATCAGGCTGGAACAAAAGCTCCAGAGGGCAGAAGAACACCCCTGCGCTACATTAAGATGTCAGTCGTGGTGGCTGCTGGTTACTGTAGTCTAGAGGATACGGGTACTCACGCAGGTGGCAGAAGCGCCCGTACAGCCCCGGGGCACACAGGCAGGCTCCATAGAGACGGTGGCAGCGCCCGTTGTTGGGGCAGTTACACCTCCGTCTACAGTGTTTCCCAAAGTATCCTTGTGGGCAACCTGTCAACAAGACACAGAAGAGTTGCACATGTGGTTAGACCAGATTTTGCCCTTCCAGCAAGTAGCCTGGTCCGTGCGTGTGTTTGTGTGTGTGTGTATGTGTGTGTGTGCGTGCGTGTGTGTGTGTGTGTGTGTCAGTCCCTACCGTCCTGACAGAGCTGGCCCTGCACCCCTGGTGGGCAAACACACCTCCCAGTTACTGGTTCACAGGAGCCCCCATTCTGGCACCGACACAGGCTGTTACAGGCCTGTCCATAGGTCCCTACAGGACAAGCTGGGAGGGGAGAGAGGAGAGAGAGAGAGACATTCTATCACTTGTCTTTCATATTCTCTTCTTCACATGAGGGTCTTTCTTAGCTTTTTGCACTTCCCACATGAATCCCACACGGTTTGTATAGAAATGACCACACAACCCAGCTGGACCTTCTAAATGGGTTCAGTAAAAGCCAGTCAACATTCCATGTCACACTTCTTCTGCACAACTGGTTGATGAACCTCTGAGGGAAAATGTGTCAGTTAGCAATTAGTCATGTTTGTAGCCACGTGGCAATGTGACAAGCTAGGCTAGTGCAAAATCAATACATAACATGTTCTGAGAAAACAGAATATTTTTGGTATAAAGATGTGTACTTTACTTCTATTCCTCTCTGGTTACACTGTATCCAGGCAAACACAGCACTGCCTTCCATATCTAACACATGCTGTCATGCAAAATGCAATAACATGTCTACATAGTGTGCATTATGAACACCAGCTCTTTCCATGACATAGCGAAGGGGATACCTAGTCAGTTGCGAAACTGAACGCAGTAAACCCTTGAGGCTGTTCTGGGTGCAACTCAATAGCAGGACTCAATATTTTTCACAGATCAGTGTATGATAATATTCTCTTCTCCGCTGTGGTAGTTGTCTCCTTCCCAAGCTAACGATTAAAACCTAATGAGATGACAGAAATGGCCCTTCTCTGCTATGTTTTCAATCTTCCCCACTGGTCAGGGAAAATGGCCTCATCATAACCTAACTCTTCTTGGTGTGAATTTGAACACTAGCCCAAAGGAGCATGTTTAAATGTATAACAATGACTGATTGTAATGGATTTATCCCTACGCGACTCCACAATTCCAAACATAATTATATCCCTGGTTCAGGTCCAGCCCAAAGACACTCATTAATCATGTTTGGTTGTGAAACAATGGCTTCTGGTCTCTTTCTAACACAGTGTTTGACAGTGGACATCCCTGGCCTGGGGGCTGTATTCTGTCTATGGGGCACTTTGCCACTCTCCAGGCCAGATCTGGGTTCAAATACCTAACCCTGAGGACTAACCAATCAAATAACTGCCTGCTCAATAATATGCACTGAATAACACTGAAACTCTATCAGGTGATTGATGCTTTCCAAGGGTTACAGTGATAATAAGAGAAGCTGTGGAGAGGAGAAGAGAGCGACTTACTCTCGTTGCAGATGACGCCAGTCCATCCAGGTGTACATTCACAGCGGTCTCTGTCTGCACCACACGCTGCTCCGTTCTCACAGTCAGCACAGCTCACACCACAGTCATCCCCAAAGGAATCATCTAGACACACTGAGACACACACGCACATAGTCCTGTAAAACCATAGCATGATTTACCATTTTTGCCACATAAGGTAGGTCCAATGTCTGAGACAGAGTATATGTGTGACAACGTTGATCATCAACCAGGCATGTATGTAAGCACTGATTCGCTACCTATGTGGCTGACCAGGGTGAGTTCCCCTCTCTGTGCCTCTTCCTCCTCATCATCACCATAGGGTGAATGCAGGGCTGCAGTGTACTGCAGGAGCTGAGGGGGCCGTCGGAAGAGCAAATCTGGCAACCGATGCACTTCCAGATCCTCCTCTGGGTCATCCTCCTCTTCATCGTCATCCAGGTCACTGTCGTACAGTGCTGCATTGGGACAGACAGACAGACAGAGACAGACAGACAGACAGACAGACAGACAGACAGACAGACAGACAGACAGACAGACAGACAGACAGACAGACAGACAGACAGACAGACAGACAGACAGACAGACAGACAGACAGACAGACAGACAGACAGACAGACAGACAGACAGACAGACAGACAGACAGACGGAGAGGAGACACTCAGAACACTTTCACATTCAGCACATTTACATTTCATCTAACTATACTATATTATACTATATTATACTATACTGTATTACACTATACTATATTATACTATACTGTTTTATACTATACTATTCTATATTATACTATACTGTATTATACTATATTATTCGAAATTATACTGTATTATACTATAATATACTATACTATACTATATTATACTGTATTATACTATACTATATTATACTATATTATACTATACTATTTTATGCTATACTATAATATATTATACTATACTCTACTATATTGTACTGTAATATACTGTATTATACTATACTAAACTATACTCTATTATGCAGTATTATACTATACTATCATTTACATTACATTCATTTGAATGCTCAAGGTGATTTTATCATTACTATAGCCTGCTGTTGGAAAACATCACAAATGTCTCTCAGAGTTACTTTCACATGTTTAAAAACAATGTATAGAAATTCACTGTGAAATTAGAGCATAGTATAGCATAGTACAGTAAAGTATAGTATAGTACATCATAGTATATTATAGCAGAGCAAAGCATCAGAGGGGTTGGGTTAAATGAGGAAGACACATTTCAGTTGAAGACATTCAGTGGTACAACTGACAAGGTCTCCCCTTTCCCTTAGTATAGTATAGCATAGTAAAGTAGAGCATAGTAGAGCATAGTATAGTATCGTATAGTATAGCACAGTATAATATTATGATCAAATATCACTCACAGATGCAGGCTCTCTGGTCGTTGTCCAAACGGAAGCCCATTCTGCAGAAACACTCGTAGGTCCCCAGTGTGTTCACACAGTAGTGTTCACAGACAGAACTCTCTGCCAGGCACTCATCAATATCTGACAAGACCGCAAAACAATAGGAAGTACTTTGCATATTTAGAAGGTACTATACAAGTGTCCAATTGCATTATCAAAACTAGTGCAATGAGTTATTAGACACTGTCAATGCATAATCATCTTCTCTGTGATCGATCATCAATGTTGACTGCCATGGTCAAATGGATGCCTAAACATGCCCCTTCAAGTCTATCAAATCAAATCACATGTTATTTGTCACATGCTCCGAATACAACACCTTACAGTGAAATGCTGACTGACAAGCCCTTAACTAACAATGCAGTTCAAGAAATGGAGTTAAGAAAATATTTACTAAATCAAAAAAGTAAAAAAAATAAAATAAAAAGTAACACAATAAAATAACAGTAACGAGGCTATAAACAGGGGGTGCAGGCACCGAGTCAATGTGCGGGGGTACAGGTTAGGTGAGGTCATTTGTACTTATAGGTAGGGGTAGAGTGACTATGCATAGATAATAAACAGTGAGTAGCAGCAGCAAACAAAGGGGGGGGGGGGGTTGATGAATTGTTCAGCAGTCTTATGGCTTGGGGGTAGAAGCTGTCAAGAGTCTCTAGATCACTGTGTTGAATTTCATACTGACCATACTTAACATTCAGTCACCTCTTATACAATAATGTAAACTCAATCCAGAGTCAATTTGGACCAAGATAATGAGTGGATGCTGGTCAACGTATTATCCTCTTACCATTGCAGCCACAGCCATCTGCATGGAGCCTGTAGCCTGCCTTGCAGCTGCACTCATAGCCCCCTGGGTAGTTCTTACAGAAATGACTGCAGCACGCCTCCCCACTCTCACACTCATCACTGTCTGGGGAGGTACAACAAAAGATGATTGTTCATTTGGGCACGCAACGGAAAACATTTCAATACATTTTGCAACGGAAATTGTTTCAGAAGAAATATACAATACCAGTCAAAAGTTTGGACACACCTACTCATTCAAGGGTTTTTCTTTATTTTTACTATTTTCTACATTGTAGAATAATAGTGAAGACATCAAAACTATGAAATAACACATGGAATCATGTAGTAACCAAAAAAGTGTTAAACATAGCAAAATATATTTTAGATTCTGCTTTTCCTTCTCTCCATGGTCCAACTCATCCCAAATCATCTCAATTGGGTTGAGGTCGGGTGATTGTGGAGGCCAGGTCATCTTATACAGCAATCCATCACTCTCCTTCTTGGCAATCCCATAGAGCAGTGGTTCCCAAACATTCAACCTCCAGCTGTTTACCCCCTCTAGCACCAGGGTCAGCTGCGTACCCCCTCCAGCACCAGGGT
The DNA here is from genome assembly GCF_002021735.2 of Oncorhynchus kisutch. NCBI lineage: Eukaryota > Metazoa > Chordata > Actinopteri > Salmoniformes > Salmonidae > Oncorhynchus > Oncorhynchus kisutch. Next base: position 35,291,170 of record NC_034191.2, read on the forward strand.
CAGCGCACTCTCAAATGTTGTTTTTTTGCCATCTTTGAAAGGCTACCACATACCTACTATATGATGCATTTATTTAACATAAGAATGAGTGTGAGTTTTTGAACACAACACGGCTCGTGGGAACAGAGAGCTCTTATAGGTTTAAAGGACCAGGGCATAAATAATAATAGAATAATAATCAATAATTTTGCTCTTTATTTAGCCATTTTACAACCTTAATTGTTCATCAAACATTGTGAGTAACTCACCGCAGGTTAATGAGAAGGGTGTGCTTGAAAGGATGCACATTAACTCTGCAATGTTGGGTTGTATTGGAGAGAGTCTCAGTCTTAAATCATTTTCCACACACCGTCTGTGCCTGTCTTTAGTTTTCATGCTAGTGAGGGCGGATAATCCACTCTCACATAGGTACGCGGTTGCAAAGGGCATCAGTGTCTTAACAGCGCGATTTGCCAAGGCAGGATACTCTGAGTGCAGCCCAATCCAGAAATCTGGCAGTGGCTTCTGATTAAATTAAATGTTCACAGAACTGCTTGCTGCAATTTTGATGAGGCTCTCTTGTTCAGATATTGGTAAGTGGACTGGAGGCAGGGCATGACAGGGATAACGAATCTAGTTGTTTGTGTCGTCCGTTTCGGGAAAGTACCTGCATAATTACGCACCCAGCTCACTCAGGTGCTTCGCTATATCACATTTGACATGGTCCGTAAGCTTGAGTTCATTTGCACACAACAAATCATACAATGATGGAAAGACCTGTGTGTTGTCCTTGTTAATGCAGACAGAAAAGAGCTCCAACTTCTTAATCGTAGCTTCAATTTTGTCCCGTTGATGATTGATGATATTACTAGTTTATCTAGCATATAATCGATGCGGTGCCTGTTAATTTCTCATTGAATCACAGCCTACTTCGACAAACGGGTGATGATTTAACAAGCCCATTCGTGAAAAAAGCACTGTCGTTGCACCAATGTACCTAACCATAAACATCAATGCCTTTCTTTAAAATCAATACACAAGTATATCTTTTTAAACCTGCATATTTAGTTAATATTGCCTGCTAACATGATTTTTTTTAACGAGGGAAATTGTGCCATTTCTCTTGCGTTCTGTGCAACAGAGTATATGCAGCAGTTTGGGCTGTCTGGCTCGTTGCGAACTGTGTGAAGAACATTTCTTCCGAACAAAGACAGCCAACTTCACCAAACGGGGGATGACTTAAAAAAAAGCCCATTTGCAAAAAAAGCACAATAGTTGCACGAATGTACCTAACCATAAACATCAATGCCTTTCTTAAAATCAATAAAAAATAAAAAATAAAAAAACCTGCATATTTAGTTAACAGAAATCCAGGTTAGCAGGCAATATTAAACTAGGGAAATTGTGTCACTTCTCTTGCGTTCATTGCACGCAGAGTCAGGGTATATGCAACAGTTTGGGCCGCCTGGCTCGTTGCAAACTAATTTGCCAGAATTTTACGTAATTATGACATAACAGTGAAGGTTATGCAATGTAACAGGAATATTTAGACTTATGGATGCCACCCGTTAGATGAAATACAGAACGGTTCCATATTTCACTGAAAGAATAAACGTTTTATTTTCAAAATGATAGTTTCCGGATTTGACCATATTAATGACCCAAGGCTCGTATTTCTGTGTGTTATTATATTATAATTAAGTCTATAATTTGATATTTGATAGAGCAGTCTGACTGAGTGATGGTAGGCAGCAGCAGGCTCGTACGCATTCATTCAAACAGCACTTTTGTGCGTTTGCCAGCAGCTCTTCGCTGTGCTTCAAGCACTGAGCTGTTTATGACTTCAAGCCTATCAACTCCCGAGATTATGCTGGTGTAACCGATGTGAAATGGCTAGCTAGTTAGCGGGGTGCGAACTAATAGTGTTTCAATCGGTGCGGGACTCGCTCTGAGACCTTGAAGTAGTTGTTCCCCTTGCTCAGCAAGAGCCGCGGCTTTTGTGGAGCGATAGGTAACAATGCTTCGAGGGTGGCTGTTGTTGATGTGTTCCTAGTTCGAGCCCAGGTAGGGGCGAGGAGAGGGACGGAAGCTATACTGGTGCACTGGCAATATTAAAGTGCCTATAAGAACATCCAATAGTCAAAGGTATATGAAAACAAATGGTATAGAGGGAAATAGTCCTATAATTCCTATAATAACTACAACCTAAAACTTCTTACCTGGGAATATTGAAGGAACCACCAGCTTTCATATGTTCTCATGTTCTGAGCAAGGAACTTTTTTACATGGCACATATTGCACTTTTACTTTCTTCTCCAACACTTTGTTTTTGCATTATTTAAACCAAATTGAACATGTTTCATTATTTATTTGAGGCTAAATTGATTTTATTGATGTATTATATTAAGTTGAAATAAAAGTGTTCAATCAGTATTGTTATAATTGTCATTATTACAAATCAATTAATTAATCACTATCAGCTTTTTTGGGTCCTCCAATAATCGGTATCGGTATCGGCATTGAAAAATCATAATCGGTCGACCTCTAAAAAATATCCTCTCATGTTGTCCTGGTTTCCAGTGGTTTGCAGAAGAGGATGTCTTCCTTAATTGACCCTCCATAAATGTAACGGACATATACAAGGAGCGTTGCCAGGCCCGCCACATCTGTTGACTCATCCAGCTGTAACGCATATAATTCACTGGCTTGTATGCAAAGCAGTAATTGTTTCAAAACATCTTCTGCCATGTCACTGATGTGTCGTGAAACAGTGTTGTTTGATGAAGACATTGTCTGTATAGTTTTGTGGGCCTTTTCCCCCAGCATTGTCCGTCCCAGCCACACCCACGGCAGCAGGAAGAATTAAGTCCTCCACAATAGTATGGTGCTTGCCTGTTTTAGCTACTCGGTAGCTCACCATATAAGACGCTTCTAGCCCTTTCTTATTAATGGTATCTGTTGCTTTTATACATGTCTTACTACTTGAAAGTTGTCTTTATTCTCGCTCAAAAAACTCCCGTGGCTTATTTGTCAAATACAGGCTACCTGTATTTAACATTGTGTTGTTATTTCGCTGAACACTAGATGGTTGAATTTGATTTTTGGCAGCGAAACGAGGCTACTCAGGCGAGAGAAAAAAAACTCACCCAAATGTATAGCCCAGTTGGAAAATATAAATGTACTGTTTGAAAATGTGAAGAAAAAATAAATTAATAATTGTATAATAATATCTGTTTTTTAATGTGAACCACATTTTTATTTGGCGTACCCCTGACGGCATTGCGCGTCCCCCAGTTTGGGAATACCTGCCGTAGAGGATGATGGACTGTCATTTCTCTCTGCTTATTTGAGCTGTTCTTGCCATAATATGGACTTTGAGCTGTCTTCTGTATACCAACCCTACCTTGTCACAACACATCACAGCTCAAATGCATAAGAAGGAAATACATTCCACAAATGAACTTTTAACAGGACACACCTCTTGATTGAGAGAATGCCAAGAGTGTGCAAAGGTGTCATCAAAGCAAAAGGTGGTTACTTTGAAGAATTTGTTAAACACTTTTTTGGTTACTACATGATTCCATATGTGTTATTTTATAGTTTTGATGTCTTCACTAATTCTACAATGTGGAAAATAGTGAAAATAAAGAAAAACCTTTGAGTGAGTGGGTGTGTCCAAACTTTTGACTGGTACTGTATGTATTTGGTGCTTAATTAACAAGACCCATATTTGATCTGTTCCTTCTATACTCGCCATAGACTAAAGAACGAAATTGACTAAACGAGAATGACTAAACCAGGAGTTTTTCCTTACCTTTTGACCTGACCAGGAAAAACTCTGACAATGATGACCCAACAGAGAGTACCCACCCACACAGGTCTTCCTGTCCTCAGCCAGTTGGTATGCTTGGTTACAGGAGCAGAGGGGTCCGTTGGTGGTGTGTTCACAGTGGTGGGAGCATCCTCCCTTGTTCTTCTCACAGCTGTTCACGATCTCCATCTCAATGCCTGCAAATAGGAGGATACAACCAGTCAAGTGAAGGCTGGCACCCAACAACAGTATCCGTTTGCAATACACCAAAACATTAGCCATCTTTCACACATTAGCCATCTTCCACACGTTAGCCATCTTCCACACGTTAGCCATCTTCCACACGTTAGCCATCTTCCACACATTAGCCATCTTCCACACATTAGCCATCTTCCACACGTTAGCCATCTTCCACACATTAGCCATCTTCCACACATTAGCCATCTTCCACACGTTAGCCATCTTCCACACATTAGCCATCTTTCACACATTAGCCATCTTCCACACGTTAGCCATCTTCCACACGTTAGCGTCACATGAACATACTGCAATTAGGGTCAGGGAGATTTTCCTGATCATGTCACCAGACCAGGACAAAGTTCTGTCTTTAGTTATAAGCCTACGACGACGGACCCAGGCTTCTTTTTGGCCCTAACCATCATATTACACAACTGTGATTTTGCCTGCTTCAGTTGAATTTACTGAATGTAAGTCACTTTGGGTAAGAAGAGCATCTGCTAAATGACTCTAATGTAAATTATCATGTATACTCACGGTAGCACTGTTTTCCGTCAGCGCCCAGCTCAAAGCCATGGTTACACACACAGCTGAAAGAGCCCAGGGTGTTGACACAGCGATGGGCACACATGGCCTGGCCCGAGCTGCACTCATCTATGTCTACAAAGGATAGCATGAGATACTGTAAGTCAATAGAGCACAGTCACAAAGCACAAGCAGAGATTATATTACAAGGATCCCATTTTTATTGATATGAGGCTATGAATGAGGCTACGAATACAAGCTAGGTACAACATGACCACTTCCTCTGTTTTCGAGGTGGGGAAAATGCTTCTGATTAAGAAATTGACTTGTGGGTCAGTGATCTGCTCTTGACCTTTCATCATAGTAATGCTAAAGCACAAGCCTGGTGGTGGGCTGCTCTGGGTGATTATGAAGCATATTGCAAACACACACACACACAAAGGCATGCACGCACTCACACACACACACACACACACACACACACACGCAAAGGCATGCACACACACACACACGCAAAGGCATGCACACACACACACACACACACACGCAAAGGCATGCACATACACACACACACACACACACACACACACACACACACACACACACACACACACACACACACACACACACACACACACACACACACACACACACACACACACACACAGAGTGTTGTGTTTAATGAAGTTGCCTGAACCCTATAGCCTTCTAGCCACCCCATGTTATAGTAGTAACTTCCAGCCATAGCATTAATCAGCTTTAGGCCCCACACACAGCTCCAGTCATACATACGACCCCGGAGGGCTGGGTCATAAAGCCTCAGCTCTAATGGCCCCGGGACAATGGTAACTATATGATGAATGTTGTCCAGGAGCACTGATTTGAAGAATAGCAAACGTTTACATTAACGGAGTGTCAGTTAAACCACCATTAAAACTCAATGTTCACAAAGTTCATGAGTTGGATAGAGGTGATGGCTATGATTTTTCAGTGGCCAGTTCTCAATGAGGGCTTTAATGGACTAGGCTTGCTTTCTTAAGAGGGTTCATGGTGGTGGAGATTTATAGACAAGTTCGTAAAAGTCTCTTTCACTCTTGGACATTTCTGGGAAGGTTGTCTGCATGTAACAGCATATTGAAATATGAGAACCATAGTTTGTGTGTGTGTGTGTGCATATCAGCGCATTTCCAGACATACTGTACATGTGTGTGCTCTTACCCTCACAGCCCTGGCTGTCTCTGGCCAGTGTGTACCCTGGTCTGCAGCTGCACTCTGCTTCACCGTCCACAGAATGACATAGCTGAGCACAGCCTCCATTCCTGTCCACACAGGGGTCCCTCACTGACAGACAGACAGACAGACAGACAGACAGACAGACAGACAGACAGACAGACAGACAGACAGACAGACAGACAGACAGACAGACAGACAGACAGACAGACAGACAGACAGACAGACAGACAGACAGACAGAGAGAGAGAGACAGACAGACAGACAGAGAGACATACAGACAGACAGACAGACAGACAGACAGACAGACAGACAGACAGACAGACAGACAGACAGACAGACAGACAGACAGACAGACAGACAGACAGACAGACAGACAGACAGACAGACAGACAGACAGACAGACAGACAGACAGACAGACAACCACAGAGGGCAGACAGACCAGGCCACAGTCAGCACAGCATGTGACTTTATGACCTTCATGTAACTCAGTGTCAATTTGCTGAGAAAGTTTTACTTAGTCATGTCCTGGTCATGTCAAAACGGAAACCTTCCTCCTGTTCTTTATATGTAACTCTTTGCTCTCCATTCTAACATAAAGACACTATTGTTGTAACTGTAGGGAAGTCAGAGCACCATATCCAGTGTAGTCAAGACTCACACTCGCAGTGCTTCCCATCCCTCTTCAGCTGGTAGTTCATACGACACTCGCACTTGTAGTGGTCGTTGCCCATGTCCACACACTTCTGTTCACAGCCGCCATTCTTCACCGAGCAGGAGTTCACAGCTTCATAGTTGGTACAGACGGAAAGACAGACACATGAAATGAACAACTTCATATATAGAAGTTATAAAATATTTCTGTGTGCAAATTAAATGATGTGGCAACTGTCAGGAGAGAGGTATTCGACAGCATGCTGAGGTAGTTAGAAATGTAGGATCTTAATGTAATCACTATTTTGTCGCTGAATTTTATGCACAGCAGGAAAAGCAAACTTGTATTGTATTTGAGATTTAAAAAGACTTCTAAAGTTTACAATTTCCACTTTGAAATTTCAGACTTGATTTGCCCTAACAAAAAATGTATCAACCCCTACAAAAATTACCATTAATTATAATCACATTTTCTGTTGCTGCAGGATTATTTTCATGCTGTAGCAAACTAACTCAAATTAAGATTCTACATCTGTACTTTCGCTAATGTTGTCTTTGATCACCATTTGGTGAGTAAACGAGTAACCCTTCCTAGAGACCTGTCACTAAAGTGTGAATCCAAAGAAGGAAGAACCATATTGTGGGCTACAACACTGTTGGACCAGCTCCATCTTTTCACAACACCATAATGGGAACTTGTGATTACAGAAAGCTCTAAAGACTGGAAATTGGAAAATGATGGTTCCAGGTTCCAGCTTTCTCCAGAGGGTGCCCCTGGTTGGGTTCTAATGCTCTTTCCATCCGTGAGTATCCCTCTTATGATTTACTCCTGTGCTGAGTAACGAAGTCAGTGCTGGGCCTTCAGGGTGCCTTAAAGACAGACCAGATTACACAGACGGCTTGTAAAACTGGAGGGGGAAAGGTTAGCTTTAACTGTGATGACTTCAGCAGACGCAATTAGGAAGCCAAGCAGAGACACCTCCCCTCTCATCCCCCTCATCCCTCAACCACCACCCACCAATCCTGAGTCTACACCCACAGGGCTGGAGACAACAGTGAACTTTGTCTTCACTAACACTAATGCTCCCACACAAGTAATATTTGATCAGGTTTTATTGATTATAGGGAGCAGCAAATAGTGAGTTGGGCATGACCTTTTTTCAAAGTTATTTTTGTTGTCCAGCTCCTGTGCCAATAGGTTGGACCTACATAAACACTCTTAATTTCCAACGTTGGGAATCTAAATCCTTCTCTTGTCCTCCTAATGGAGCCTCGAGCACTTGATGTAGTTTCCCATCACTTCAGACCAACTGGTAGTCGTGTGGTTGAGTAGCTGTGTTCTCTCACGTTGGAACTGGGTGCTGGAGACACAAAACAGAGACACTTTCTCCGTTGGTGGAAGTGTGAATCGCGGTCCAGTCTCCTGGAGTTTCAAAGGCAGCACCAGATGTTAGCTTCGTTAGCTACGCAGGCGCAAACCAAAAAGTAGCGTCATTCGAAATGGCAAGAAGCAAAACCTACTAAAAATGAATTAGGTAGTAAGCTACGGAACAGATGTTGGAAAATGTGTGGAGGAGCTTGTTTGGTTAACTGTGCTTGTGTAATGAGTAACCTTGACTGAGACCTGAATATTGGAGTATTGGCTTTCAATGCCTAAACCAATGCCTTTAGCCTTTGGCTTTCAATGCCTAAACCAATGCCTTTAGCCTTTGGCTTTCAATGCCTAAACCAATGCCTTTAGCCTTTGGCTTTCAATGCCTAAACCAATGCTAACTGTAACTCAGAGGGCTAACTTCCACTCAGAGGGCTAACTGTAACTCAGAGGGCTAACTTCAACTCAGAGGACTAACTGTAACTCAGAGGGCTAACTTCAACTCAGAGGGATAACTTTAACTCAGAGGGCTAACTGTAACACAGAGGGATAACTTTAACTCAGAGGGCTAACTTTAACTCAGAGGGCTAACTTTAACTCAGAGGGATAACTTCAACTCAGAGGGATAACTTTAACTCAGAGGGCTAACTTTAACTCAGAGGGCTAACTGTAACTCAGAGGGATAACTGTAACTCAGAGGGATAACTTTAACTCAGAGGGCTAACTTTAACTCAGAGGGCTAACTTTAACTCAGAGGGATAACTTTAACTCAGAGGGCTAACTTTAACTCAGAGGGCTAACTTTAACTCAGAGGGATAACTTTAACTCAGAGGGATAACTTTAACTCAGAGGGATAACTTTAACTCAGAGGGATAACTTTAACTCAGAGGGATAACTTTAACTCAGACGGATAACTGTAACTCAGAGGGGTAACTTTAACTCAGAGGGCTAACTGTAACTCAGAGGGATAACTTTAACTCATAGGGATAACTGTAACTCAGAGGGATAACTTTAACTCAGAGGGATAACTGTAACTCAGAGGGATAACTTTAACTCAGAGGGATAACTTTAACTCAGAGGGATAACTGTAACTCAGAGGGATAACTTTAACTCAGAGGGATAACTGTAACTCAGCGGGATAACTGTAACTCAGAGGGATAACTGTAACTCGGAGGGATAACGGTAACTCAGAGGGCTAACTGTAACTCAGAGGGATAACTTTAACTCAGAGGGCTAACTGTAACTCAGAGGGATAACTTTAACTCAGAGGGATAACTGTAACTCAGAGGGATAACTTTAACTCAGAGTGTCACGTTCTGACCTTTATTTCCTTTGTTTTGTATTTATTTAGTATGGTCAGGGCGTGAGTTGGGTGGGCAGTCTATGTTTGTTTTTCTATGATTTGGGTATTTCTATGTTTCGGCCTAGTATGGTTCTCAATCAGAGGCAGGTGTCATTAGTTGTCTCTGATTGAGAATCATACTTAGGTAGCCTGGGTTGCACTGTTTGTTTGTGGGTGATTGTCTATGTTGTAGCTTCACGGTCGTCATTTGTTTATTGTTTTGTATACAGTGTCAGTACTTTCTTTATTAAAGATTTACCATGGACACTTACGACGCCGCATTTTGGTCCGATCCTTCTCGCCTCTCCTCTTCAGATGAAGAGGAGGACGACCGTGACACAGAGGGATAACTGTAACTCAGAGGGATAACTGTAACTCAGAGGGATAACGGTAACTCAGAGGGATAACGGTAACTCAGAGGGATAACTTTAACTCAGAGGGATAACTTTAACTCAGCGGGATAACTGTAACTCAGAGGGATAACTGTAACTCAGAGGGATAACTGTAACTCAGAGGGATAACTTTAACTCGGAGGGATAACTTTAACTCAGAGGGATAACTTTAACTCAGCGGGATAACTTTAACTCAGAGGGATAACTGTAACTCAGAGGGATAACTTTAACTCAGAGGGATAACTTTAACTCAGAGGGATAACATAATCTTGAGTTGTGCTGACGACCGGGATCGAATCTGGTCTCACATGGTCATTACTCACCAATGCAGGTCCTTCCATCAGTATGCATGCGGAAGCCCTGACTGCACTCACAGTGGTAGGAGCCTGCCGTGTTCACACAGGTCTGCTGGCAGCCGCCATTCAGCTCCACGCACTCATTCGCGTCTACGGAGACAGATGGACTGACAATCAAACCTGGGCTCAAAAAGTATGTGAAAATGTTCAGACTTTGAGCCAATATTCTCAGACACTCTCAAAGCAAGTGTGCTGCAGAACAAGTTCATTTTAATAGGAGGTTGTGCCAGTGAATTCCCTCTATGAGCATTGATGAAGGAAGTTTGAAGGAATGCTTTATTATGATGGAATAATACACAAACCTTTAGACAACATTTGTGACTTGAGCACTCTAACAGACATGAACCAAAAAATGGCCACATTCATCAGGAGACTAATATGTGTGTTACAGTGTATGTGTCCCAAATGGCAACCTATTCCCTATATAGTGCACTACTTTTGACCAGAGCTCTATGGGGCCTGGTCAAAAGTAGTGCACTAAATAGGGAGTAGGATGCTATTTGGGATGTAGTGTTTTCATGGGTGTTCCAGAGGAGAGTGTTAAAGGCCCAAGTTAATGCGATGCTTGTCATGACCCATGACCGTGTCACACTTAGGAATGCAGTAAAAATGTTCCGGCACTGTAGTTATTTTTTGTTTGACAACAATCTCATAGTTGGACGCTGACACAATAAGAAAGTTGGCTTGATGATGGAAGTGATGACTTCACGAGAGATTGTTTCAGGAACACAATGTTTATGAACACTTTATAGACTAACTCACCACTTTGATACAATTAAATCAACCATTAATGTTGAATCACCAATTGGACACACATTCTCTTCATCGGTGGAAGTTTGCGTACAGCGCTTTGCTGTTAACTCTAATGACTAGGACCAGGAGTATGTTCTGACCACATGACCCGATTAGGAAAACCTCATGGACCCTACTTATAGCCCTCTGAATTGGAGTGCAGAGTTCTTCCTGGTCAGGTCATATGGTCAGGAATTGATGATTCACCACTGACACTCTTTCAACATAGGTTGTCTGCTATGCAGCAGAACTGAATGTTTAGGACCATTCCAGAACCATTCTGGTACATCTAAACATATTTTCCATGTTGTTCCATGTTCTAGGGAGCAGAGGCATGATGAGGAGACAACATACCTGAGTGCTCCTCCAAGGACAGTCAACGTTGACGACCCATTTGGAGAACACAAACGAGTCGAGCTGTTTCAACTACTTTCTGGTTCCTGCTAATCCCTAGTGGGATTTGCACTGCAGGCAACTACTGGTGATGACAGTAGCACTGATACAGAGTCAAATGTATTTTCACTCCCCCTAATGTTTATTTTATGATTGGGCCTAAGGTAATCTGATACCAGATCTGGGGTTAAGGGCATTCTCTATTCATCACAGCAGTCTCAGCTCGTGGGAATGTTCTCATAATGAACTAAATGCTACTTTAATTAGGTAACCTCCACTAGAAGAGGCTAAGAGCGGGTCAAAGAGGAGGGCTGTCTGCCGTGTAAGGAGCCTTTTCATAACCGGCGCATAGATTGTGAGGTTCAAGGACTGAAAAGTCACATGCCAATCCATTTAGACCAATCAGCTGCCTCGCTGAGTGAGGATACCTGAATGGTAATAGTTGCAGTGGAAGTTTGGAAGGTAACTATTTAAGGTTCGTCGTGTGAGAGGATTTCAGCAGGATACAAAGGACATCTTTCATTCAAGCGTAAGGCTGAGACTCTGGGAGTTGGGTTGGGGGTTGAATGTCATCTGAATGTTATTGTGTGGCAGTCTTGACCTGAGCAGAAGAGGCTGGGTCTGCCTGAGAGGCTGACAGCTGTTTGGGGAGGTGACCGCCCATCCCCCGCATCTCAACTCCAAAACTCCACTCTCCTAGGATTAAGACCATCCTTTGTGGAGGGTTGCAGACAGAAAGATTTAACCCTGGAATGGTCTGTTCCAGAATCAAAAGGGTTTGTTGGAACATGGCTCCTACAGACTCCTACACCATTTCTGAGACGTCTTCAGTTTATCTCTTCACTGGTGTCCAGTGATCAAACTCTCACTAGATAGTGAACCGTCCCATGTCAGGGGTCAAAGGCTAAGGGCACCTGTTGACACCTGCACCCCCTCAGAGCAACAGGGCCATAGCCCTGTCAGCTAACGCAGACAACTCAGCTAACTCAGCATGCTTTGTCAGAACAAATAGGCAGGGTTTTGATTTCACTGGTTGACCAGATCTCCACCCCTGTTCAGATTGTGATCCCTGTGTGTGTGTGTGGTCTGCTAAGCTCTTTTGTGTCTCTGACTCTTCCTGTGTCTCTGTCTGAAGTGGAGAAAACAGCACAGCACAGAGCCTGCAAGAGGACATTTGTGCTCCTCAAGGAGCATTTTAAGGTTTAAGGTTTTAAGGTTTAAGTCCTTCTCTGCCCTCCTGACCACCACACCCACCCAGGAGGCCCAGCTCGCCCTCTTTCTCACCCTGACAGGCCTTGTCATCAGGGCCCAGTCGACTGCCCTCGGGGCACTTGCAGTAGAAGCTTCCAATGGTGTTGCAGCAATGTCCCTCACAGCCGCCGTTAGCTGTCGAGCACTCGTTGACATCTGGGGAAGGAAGGAAAGCCAGAACCTCAGTTTTTATAGCCTACAAACTGCAATGTAAGCAAAACTGAACCCAAATCCATTGTAAACTGTGGAGCTTTGGAGCTTCTCCCTTCTTTGGTTGAATCATTCCCCTCTGTTTTGTAAGACGTTTTTCTCTCTCAACCATAATGGAAGTCTCTCCAACCTTTCAGTAAATTCATTTTCTCTCCCTGACTTTGTAGATGTCCCAGCGGTCCAACAAAGGGCCATCTTTAAGACAGACCCAGCTTTAAGACAGACCCAGCTTTAAGACAGACCCCGCTTTAAGACAGACCCAGCTTTAAGACAGACCTAGCTTTAAGACAGACCCTGCCTTAAGACAGAACCAGCTTTAAGACAGACCCTGCTTTAAGACAGACCCCGCTTTGAGACAGACCCAGCTTTAAGACAGACCATGCCTTAAGACAGACCCAGCTTTAAGACAGACCCCGCTTTAAGACAGACCCCGCTTTAAGACAGACCCCGCTTTAAGACAGACCCAGCTTTAAGACAGACCCAGCTTTAAGACAGACCCCGCTTTAAGACAGACCTAGCTTTAAGACAGACCCAGCTTTAAGACAGACCCAGCTTTAAGACAGACCCAGCTTTAAGACAGACCCCGCTTTAAGACAGACCCAGCTTTAAGACAGACCCAGCTTTAAGACAGACCCAGCTTTAAGACAGACCCCGCTTTAAGACAGACCCAGCTTTAAGACAGACCCAGCTTTAAGACAGACCCAGCTTTAAGACAGACCCAGCTTTAAGACAGACCCCGCTTTAAGACAGACCCCGCTTTAAGACAGACCCAGCTTTAAGACAGACCCAGCTTTAAGACAGAACCAGCTTTAAGACAGACCCCGCTTTAAGACAGACCCAGCTTTAAGACAGACCCAAGACAGACCCAGCTTTAAGACAGACCCAGCTTTAAGACAGACCCAGCTTTAAGACAGACCCAGCTTTAAGACAGACCCAGTAGTGCTTTGATGACTCTGTTTCTAGAGAGAAAAACTAAACCATGTCCTAACTTCAGTCCTGTTGTTCATCTGCTGGGGCCAATGTAGCGGGAAGCAAGGCATAAGGAACAGGGAAAGCTAGCTACATAATATAGCTTACATATGCCATACACATTGATGAGGAAGAGCCCGGCAAACTCTTGTTTTGAGGTTCAGAGTCAGTGTAAAACAGGTTCAAGCTAAAGGGTAAAGCCAAAGCACACTCTTTTCATCACTCCACAGACAGATGCTTGGCCTTAAATTGCAGTCATTACTTTGCATGTGAATGTAAACAGGTACTCCCAATTAAATGACGATGCTGACAGAGTCAGTCGGGCATGAGAACTGTTTTCATTCTCTTCACATTTTCTCTCTTTCTTTTTTTTCTCCTCTGAAATGGTTTCCAGCTTGTTGCTGCCTGGTTGTTTACCCCTTGTTCTCTTCCATTAATACTACAGGCTCTGTGGTGCTGGTATCATGACTCCGATCAACTCCTTTTTACAGTGATCTTGTGGAATGTCTTCAAAGGAGATATCATTCGACACAATATACTGCTAATACAATCAAGCTGTGTCATTCAAACACACTCAACATGTGTGAGAGTTTCTCATTCAGATATTTGAGCGTGCTCCATTTCAAACCCACATGTGCATAGAGTAATGTTAAATGTTCGCACAATGTCATAGTTTGTTTCTTTACTTGCATATGGAGTAGCATTCAAGCTTTCTAGCTGAGTCAGTACATCTGTTGTTAGATGGTTCTGAGTTCCATCATGGCTCACTGTGGGGACAGACAAGAGGTCCTTGACTAGAGTTCATTTGTCCTCTGTGTGCTGATCAAACGTTGTGTGGTTCGAAGTCCCTGTAGTTGAGATGTATTGGGACAACAGCTTATTGTCAGTCAGTACAGGAATGTGTAGACAGAGGTGTGAGAATTCTCTAATGCCTGTCAAGGCAATCTCAGCCCCCCACACAAACACACACACACACTGGCCAATCCTCCATCCTGACAGCCTCCTATGAGAAGTGTTCCTCTGGTGGGTCATATCTTATGGTGGAGGAAGACATTTGACATTCTGTCCCTGTCTGTTTGCTAATGATTTACTGTGAACCCGTGGCTATAAATAAACTAATGGTGCCATTGTCCCTTAAATTACCAAACATTTCACAAGCAGAGTTCCCCAAAACTTGAGAGAGAGAGAGAGAGAGAGAGAGAGAGAGAGAGAGAGAGAGAGAGAGAGAGAGAGAGAGAGAGAGAGAGAGAGAGAGAGAGAGAGAGAGAGAGAGAGAGAGAGAGAGAGAGAGAGAGAGAGAGAGAGAGAGAGAGAGAGAGAGAGAGAGAGAGAGAGAGAGAGAGAGAGAGAGAGAGAGAGAGAGAGAGAGAGAGAGAGAGAAGAGAGAGAGAGAGAGAGAGAGGAGAGAGAGAGAGAGAGAGAGAGAGAGAGAGAGAGAGAGAGAGAGAGAGAGAGAGAGAGAGAGAGAGAGAGAGAGAGAGAGAGAGAGAGAGAGAGAGAGAGAGAGAGAGAGAGAGAGAGAATATATATATTAGGCCGATACCCATTAATTATCAAAATCCAGAAAGGAGCCGTTAAATTCTACAACCACCTAAAAGGAAGCGATTCAAAAACCTTCCATAACAAAGCATAACATCACCTACAGAGAGATGAACCTGGAGAAGAGTCCCCTAAGCAAGCTGGTCCTGGGGCTCTGTTCACAAACACACCCAACAGAGCCCCAGGACAACAGCACAATTAGACCCAACCAAATCATGAGAAAACAAAAAGATAATTACTTGACACATTGGAAAGAATTAACAAAAAAACTGAGCAAACTAGAATGCTATTTGGCCTTAAACAGAGAGTACACAGTGGCAGAATACCTGACCACTGTGACTGACCCAAAATTAAGGAAAGCTTTGACTATGTACAGACTCAGTGAGCATAGCCTTGCTATTGAGAAAGGCCGCCGTAGGCTGACATGACTCTCAAGAGAAGACAGGCTATATGCTCACTGCCCACAAAATGAGGTGGAAACTGAGCTGCACTTCCTAACCTCCTGCCCAATGTATGACCATATTAGAGAGACATATTTCCCTCAGATTACACAGATCCACAAAGAATTCGAAAACAAATCCAATTTTGAAAAAATCCCATATCTACTGGGTGAAATTCCACAGTGTGCCATCACAGCAGCAAGATTTGTGACCTGTTGCCACTAGAAAAGGGCAACCAGTGAAGAACACACACCATTGTAAATACAACCCATATCTATGCTTATTTATTTTATCTTGTGTCCTTTACCATTTGTACATTGTTAAAACACTGTAT